>NC_133325.1:544957478-545124978 GCF_042186555.1 Aquarana catesbeiana | reverse complement strand
CCTGAGTACTATCCTCTCATGGGGCAAGCTCTATAGCTTCAGGCACAGTAGAACAATTGATCCTCAAGATTCAGGCTCTGAATCTTGAGGATCAATTGTTCTACTGTGCCTGCAGCTATAGAGCTTGCCCCATGAGAGGATAGTACTCAGGAGAACATCTACAGCGGTTGTTGGCTGGTCGGCTATCTGGCGAGGATTCCTGACGCACCTATCCATCGGTGGCCCTTGGAGTATCCCTGTGGCGGTTTCAGCATATCTACTAAGCCTGTTTTGACCCCCCTGAGTAAGGGCGGTCACAGGCTTTCTGGTAAGCCTTCCATTCTTCTATTTCGGTGGTGGGCAACATGGAACATTGAAGAATGTACCCCTGAAATCTACACTTGTATCAAATACACTGTTGTGGACGTTTATGTGTTTTCTTAAGTCTTTTATAAGGAAAGACTCCTTTTTTGTTTATATGTTTACGTTTCAAGAAACACTTCACATAATTAACACGTATGACTCTATCACTGTTTTCTATTTTTTGATTAATTTTCTTTATTAATTTATTAATTTGTTTATCAAATTCCATAATTCACTTCACATGTCCAGCGCTGCACTTTTTAAATTATATTTTGTTTTTTGTGCCCTCATATCGGGGTTATAGTGTACAGCAGCAGGACTTTTTCTCCATTGTTTTCACAACTTTTTTATGCACCTACGCAATTTCTTTTTCTTTAATAGTGTGTTTTAGTGCATTAAAAAAGTGTGTTTTTTCCCGAAAATATGCATTTGATAAATCGCTGCGCAAATACTGTGTGAAAAAAAAATGACCCCATTTTGGAAAGTAGACACCCCAAGATATTTGCTGAGAGGCATAGTGAGTATTTTGCAGCTCTCATTTGTTTTTGAAAATGAAGAAAGAAAAGAAAAATGTATTTTTTTTTTCTTTTTTCAATTTTCATAACTTTGTGACAAAAAGCGAGGTCTGCAAAATACTCACCATACCTCTCAGCAAATAGGTTGGGGTGTCTACTTTCCAAAATGGGGTCATTTGGGGGGAGTTGTGCATCTGGGCATTCCATGGTCTCCGAAACTGTGATAGGCAGTGAGGAGTGAAATCAAAAATTTACACCCTTAGAAACCCTGAAGGTGGTGTTTGGTTTTTGGGGTCCCGTACGCGGCTAGGCTCCCAAGAAGTCCCACACATGTGGTTTTTCCGTCCTCAGGAGAAGCTTTAGAATGTATTTTGGGGTGCCATTCCACATATACCCATGGCATGTTTGAGCAATATATCATTTAGTGACAACTTTGTGCAACAAAAAAAAAAAGTTTGTAATTTTCCCGCAACTTGTGGCAAAATATAAAATATTCCATGGACTCAACATGCCTCTCAGCAAATTGCTTGGGGTGTCTACTTTCCAAAATGGGGTCATTTGAGGGGGGGTGCCATCTTAGCATTTTATGGCCTTCAAAACTGTGATAGGTAGTGAGGAGTGAAATCAAAAATTTACGCCCTTAGAAATCCTGAAGACGGTGCTTGGTTTTCGGGGCCCTGTACGCGGCTAGTCTAACAAGAAGTCCCGCACATGTGGTATCCCTGTTCTCAGGAGAAGCATCAGAATGTATTTTGGGGTGCGATTCCACATATGCCCATGGCATGTTTGAGCAATATATTATTTAGTGACAACTTTGTGCAAAAAAAAGTTTGTCATTTTCCCGCAACTTGTGGAAAATATAAAATATCCCATGGACTCAACATGCCTCTCAGCAAATAGCTTGGGGTGTCTACTTTCCAAAATGGGGTCATTTGGCGGGGGTTTGTGCCATCTTAGCATTTTATGGCCTTCAAAACTGTGATAGGTAGTGAGGAGTGAAATCAAAAATTTACGCCCTTAGAAATCCTGAAGGCAGTGCTTGGTTCTCGGGGCCCCGTACACGGCTAGACTCCCAAGTCGTCCCACACATGTGGTATCCCCATACTCAGGAGAAGCAGCAGAATGTATTTTGGGGTGCAATTCCACATATGCCCATGGCATGTTTGAGTAATATATCATTTAGTGACAACTTTTTGTAAAATTTTTTTTTTGTCATTATTCAATCACTTGGGACAAAAAAAAATAAAATATTCAATGGGCTCAACATGCCTCTCAGCAATTTCCTTGGGGTGTCTACTTTCCAAAATGGGGTCATTTGGGCGGGGGGGGGGGTTGTAGTGCCCTGCCATTTTAGCACCTCAAGAAATGAGATAAGCAGTCAAAAAATAAAACTTGTGTAAATTCCAGAGAATGTACCCTAGTTTGTAGACACTATAACTTTTGCGCAAACCAATAAATATACGCTTATTGACTTTTTTTTTTACCAAAGACATGTGGCTGAATACATTTTGGCCTAAATGTATGATTAAAATTGAGTTTGTTGGATTTTTTTTATAACAAAAAGTTTAAAATATCATTTCCTGACGGACTTCATGGCAGACTACATGTGGGTTGACCCCGCCTCCTCTCCAATGCTATAGGACCCCATACCCATAAGAGTAAGCTCACCTCTCAGGACTGCGTTCCTTTTTTGTCCTCTTCCATGGACCCCACGTCACGCTGTTTCCTGTTACACGTCCTGTCGGTATAATTATTCTCCTGGTACCTATGATGCGGTGCGACCCAGAGCCCAGCCATGGGCAGGCAAGTGGTTTCGGGGTTTAAGATACCCCTATGGTGGAAGGGAGGCAGCCCATGAGGACCAGGATAGACCAGGATAGACCAGGATGGACGGCGTTCAGGCTTCATCAAGGCTGGCAAGGTCTGCAGTTATTTTCTTCCAAATATCTCCATGGCAGCTGTGTATATGTGTTATTGTGTCTATTCCCCCGTTAGTCATTTCAGGCCTTCAGGGCTCCTGGAACGCTTCTGCAATCCAGAACGCCATAGTACTTCCTGTTTTTCGGCCACCACAAGCATCTGCGCATGTGCAAGGCCTCGGTGCGGCGGAATGTCCAGTGGCCGCACAGGGAGAAATGGAAATTTGATCCTCTTACGGGACTTTAAAGGGCACATCTACTCATGAGTAATAGAGTATAATAAGGAGTGTAACAGATATAGGTTTGATTGCAAAAGTTTAGGTGTTTATTGGGGTAAGGATTCGGGTAAATTTAGGGTACAACAAATGAGGCATAAAGTACAGGATACAAGTTACAAGCATGGAAACATGGCAATACAACATGCAGAAAATCCACAATCACAGGACTCCAGGTGTGTATGGAGCACACACCCAGAGAGTACCCGACGCGTTTCGAGAAAAACTCTTCCTCAGGGGTGTCTGATAGGGATCAGCAAGCACATAGGTATGTCTATAAATCAAAAAGACAGTAATGAACAAACTATACAATAATATGTGTACAACAGGGTCAGTAACATCATAGGATAGTGTAGCTAAACTACTACAGAAATATAATATATTGTACATGGTGAGAAACATTTGAGGTACTGACCATATTATGTTGCTTGGAAGGCATGTATTACTGCATTGTATCCAAAGAAGCACTCAAAAGGAAGGGGGGGGGTTTGGTTTGTTGGGGGGATAAAAAGACACACCACTGGACTTCCGCGGACCGCTCGCCCCTAGTCCACGTCGGGCCCGTGACACCCAAAACCCGGCGGGGCGGCCTAAGAGAGCCACCGTGGAGAAGAGTAATCCTAAGTAGGCTCCAATCTGTAAAGGGTCAAAAGGGTAAGAGGGGAATGTTACAACCAGGTGGAGAGGTGCGTCCCAGGGAGGGGTGAATTATAAAAAATACCCCCGATGTGGGACAAGACACGTAGAAATAGTAGGATATGTATGCAAAAAAGAAGAAATACTAATGTACCTGGAGAGGGCCGCAAGAGGGCCCATGCATGCAGGAGACTGCAGGTTTCCAAAGGGAGGGGGTTTTTTCCTTAAAGTCCGGCCTGGTGAGCAGGTGTGATGGTCCTGTATGCTGTCCCAGACTGTGTGCATCCAGTCCCTATGAGGGTAGCGGTGTCCCAGGGGGGTAATAGCAGTATGGAAGCAGTGGAGGTGAGTGCTCCAACAGGGGGTCCAGGCCTGGAGGTCCAACCTGTATTATTAAAGGCATGAGTGAGGGAGGAAGGAGGACGGAATGGAGGTGCGTCTGCCTGGAGGGATCCATGGCCATGCAACAAACAGCTGATTACCTGGTGGGTGTAGCACTTTTTCGTGTGTAACTCGCTCTTAAAGGGGAACTAAAAAAAAAAAAATTACTTTCTTAAAAAAAAAAAAAAAAATTTTCTTAAAGGGCTTTACTTTCACTTGTCTCCCTGGTGCGTTCTAGGTTACCTAGGTGTTTCCCAGTGGTTTGTGTGCGGGGGAGGGGCTGATTGTTCTTTGGTTGGAAAGAAGGCGCTGAATACCCCCCCCTTTTTTCTCTAGCCCTGCTAGATCTGACCGCCAAATGGTGGTTCAAGTCGACAAAAACCTTGCCAGGCCACAACATTCATCATCCAGGTCCAGACCGGACTCTTTGTCTGGGACCCACCACCAGAGGAGATGTTCCCATTCCTCCTCTAATCAAAGGAGATGTTCCCATTCCTCTTCTAGTCACCGCTCCCATGATAGCCGCTCTGATCACAGAGCCTGCTGGGGATGTGGGACCAGAGTCCCAGAGGGCAAATCCCTGTGTGATCCCTGTTATACTTGGGCGGTCGGGGAAAAAGAGACAGAAAAAGAACACATGGAGTCTCTTGTCAAGCGTGTGGTACAGCAATCCCTAAAGGAATTGGGTATATCCCACACGCAAAGCCAGTCTACCACCATATCTGGCTCCCTGGCTGACGAGGCCCAGGAGGATCCCCGCCAATTCCAGCCCTATGTTGCCTTCCCTGGTTCCTTGCACAGCGAGATGGAGGGAGATGAGTTCATTGGAGTCTTTGAATACTCCTTGGTTTCCCCACTAATCAAGGCGGTCAAGGAGGCCCTTAAGTGGGAAAATACTTCTGCCCCCCCTGAGAAGCAGAGAAAATTCTTTAAGCAATTTAGGAGGGAACGTTCCACTTTTCTGCTCCTTCCCGAATTGAAGGACATTTTTGACGAGGAATGGAGCAAAGTAGACAAGGTTTCAAACAAAACCTCCAGATTGTACCCTTTCAAGGCTGAGGAAGTGAAACATCTGGAAAACGCTCCCCTTGTTGATGCAGCACTGATGCAGTTAGCCAAACATGTCATTCTTCCCTTAGAGGACACGGTATCCTTCAAAGACGGCCTTGAGAGAAGGATAGACCAAGACCTCAAAAGAATCTATGGTCTGGCCGGAATGGCCTGCAAGCCAGCCTTGGCCCTTGCGGCCATGTCCAAGGCCACGGAGGCCTGGACGGAAAGTGTGGACTCTGTACTTAGAGGAGTCTCAGAAGATCTGGCCCTGGGCTCGGCTAGGAACTGAAGCTGGCAGTGGCCTTCCTGGGGGAGGCCTCGATTGGCCTTATCCATCTTCTGGCCCAGTCTATGCTGTCCTCGGTCACAGCTAAACGGGCATTGTGGCTGAGCCCTTGGCTTGCCGACCCAGCATCCAAGCAAGCCTGGTGTAAGATCCCCTTTGAGGGGGCCTCGGTGTTCGGCAACAGGCTAGACAGTGCCATATCCCAGGCTACGGGTGGGAAGTCAGGGTTTCTGCCCCAGGACAGGCTTCTGCTTGGTCAGAAGAGGCCCCAGCGAAGACGCAGTACTGACCAGTCAAGGGAAGCACGCTCCTACAAACCCGGACGGGATTTCGGGGAGGAATTGGAGTAGAGGGCAGGCACCCTTCCAGAAATCCACCAAATGACAAGCGCCCGGTGGGCGTGAACCAGTTAAATCCTTTTGAGATTGGGCCCGCCCAGGCGGGTTGGGTGGGGGCTCGTCTGCTTCTCTTCCGGCACGTCTGGGTGGCCTCAATCTCCGATTATTGGACCATCAAGACGATCTCCTCAGGTCACACATGGTCCTTCATCAGTATTCCCCCTCCAGATCAATCTCTACCCTTCTACCAAGATCAGAAGAAAAGAAGTAGGTGTTGCTATCCTATGTGAATTCGCTGGAATCACAAGGAGCTGTTGTGCCTGTCCCGAAAGAAGAAGAATTCTGGGGTGTGTACTCCCCTCTCTTCCTGGTGTAAAAGAAAAATGGTTCATGGTGACCGGTGATAGATTTGACTTACCTAAACAAATTTATAAAATCGAGAGGTTCAAAATGGAGACCTTGACTACCATTCAGAAAGCAGTGCAACCAGGCGATTGGCTGATCTCAATCGACCTAAAGGATGCGTACTTCCATGTGCCGGTGGCAGAAGCTTTTCGCAAATATCTTCGATTCCAAGTCGAACAAAAACATCTGCAATTCACTTGCCTCCCTTTCGGCCTGACAACCTCACCCGAGTTTTCTCCAAAGTTCTTCTGGCCGTAGTGGCTCTCCTAAGGATAAAAGGGGTACGCCTGTATCACTACTTGATGACCTCCTGATGCTGTTCCAAGACAAAGAACAACTACTAGTCCACAGGGAGTTGGTTATATCTACTCTAACCAATTTCGGTTGGCTCCTAAACCTGGAGAAAAGCCATCTAGATCCAGTTCGGTGTCTGGTATACTTGGGAGCTCAGTTCAATAAGGTGGAAGGCACCATTTCCTTTCCAGTAGAGAAGATCCCAGTCATTCGGTAGAGAATCTTGCGGGCCTTGGGCCCCTCACACCTGAAGGCCTCACAATGCCTAAAAATTGTAGGCACGATGGTCTCTACGACCCCCATGGTCAAATGGGCGCTGTGGAGGTTACGCCCCTTTCAGTCGGGGCTTCTCCAGCAATGGAATTCAGGGGAGGTCAATCAACTAATTTACATAACTCCAACAATGAGGAACAGCCTCTTCTGGTGGCATCAAAGCAAAAATCTCCTCACCTGCCACTCCATTGTCCCCATCACATGGGTCTCGGTCACATCCGATGCCAGTGGCTCGGGCTGGGGAGCCCTCTGCGGGTCAGAACTTGCACAAGGCAAATGGGATGCCCATCTTCACAACCCGGGTTTGAATGTCCTGGAACTTCGGGTGGCCTGGTGCACCCTTCAATCCTTCACTCATCTCCTGATAGGGAAGTCAGTGTTATTGAGGATGGACAATACCACAGCGGTCTCTTATGTGAAGGGCAAGGGGGAACTCGGAGCTTCACACTGCTCCAAGAAGACAAGCCCATCATGTCCTGGGCCCAGAAAAATCTAGCGAATATTTCAGCAGTCTTTATCCCTGGGACTCAGAACATTCAAGCAGACTTCCTGTCCCGCAAGCAGTTGGACAACAATGAGTGGTCCCTCCATGCGCAGACATTCGAGTGGATCCTGTCCCTGGGAGTCAAACCCGAAGTGGATCTATTTGCGTCCCCCTGCAACTTCAAAATAAGGAAGTATTACACACGGGGCCGTTGCAGCCAGGCCTTTGGAATAGATGCCCAGGGCATATGCCTTTCCCCCTCTCCCGATCATCCTCAAGTTCTTGCAGAGACTCCAAGCAGAAGCAGTCGAGGTGGTGGCGATAGTGCCTTACTGGCCGAACAGGCCATGGTTTCCCCTCCTGACCCAGCTGAGCTTCCGGGATCCGATGCCTCTTCCCCTCAGGCCGGACCTTCTTTCTCAGGGGACAGCACAAGGAAGTCGAGCATGAATAAAGTCTATGGGAGAATATGGGCCAAGTTGGTTGAATTCTCCTCTTCTGCTGGCAAGTTATATAGAAACCCTGGAATCCAAGATATCCTCAGCTTCCTTCAGTCCGGCCTAGATCTGTCTCTTTCTATCAGCTCCCTGAGAGTCCAGGTCTTAGCCCTGTCGGCCTTCTCCGGAACATCATGGCCCATTCGTCCTTTAATTTGGCAGTTCTTCCAGGGGGCAACAAGACTTAGGCCCCAAAGAAAACCAAGATTCCCCAAATGGGATCTTCCTCTTGTCCTTAATTATCTGTCTACTCTCAGTACCACGGGACTCGCTCCACTCTCTATCAAGGAATTGTCTGCAAAAGTTGCTTTCCTAGTTGCCATCACTTCGGCCAAGAGAGTTTCCGAGATTAGCTCTCTAGGTTGTCAAGAACCTTTTTTGACCTTCTTCCCGGACCGGGTGGTCCTCATTCCTATGCTTGGCTCAAACCCGAAAGTCACTTCAGTGTTTCATGATAATCATGATAACATGATAATAAGAATTCGTCCTACCTACGTTCAGGTCCCCAGAGTCTTCCGAGACGCATCCTTTGGATGTAGGCCAAATATTGAAGGAATACCTACAAGTTACCTCTTCCTTCAGACGTTCTGACTACCTGTTCGTTTTGCACTCTGGCATGAACAGAGGGAAGCGGGCTTCATCCAGAACAATTGCGGCCTGGATCGTCCAGTCCATTCAGCAGGCTTACAGGGCTAAGGGCTTGGCTCCTCCAGAGGCGGTGATGGCACATTCTACCAGAGGCATTGCGGCTTCATGGGCAGCAGCCCGACACGTGGCTCCTGATGTCATCTGTAAAGTGGCCTCACGGGCCTCAATCAATATCTTTATGTCGCACTATTGCATAGAACCTGCTTCTCTTTCCTCTGTGAACTTTGATTTAAGAATCCTGTCAGTTGACGGGGCAAATTAAAACCTTTTTTGGTTCAGCATACCCTCCCGTGTGGCTTGGCTAGTTATTTCCCACACGTAGTCTGCCATGGAGTCCGTCAGGAAAACGGAAATTTTTTTATCAAATACTTACCATAATTTTCCTTTCCTGATGGACTCCATGGCAGACGGAGTTCCCACCCAAAAAAAAAATAAATAAAGAGAAATTGGGTCTAAAAGTGCTCTGGTCAGGAAGGGGGTAAAACCTTCCGGGGCTGAAGTGGTTAAACACTGTTTTTG
This sequence comes from Aquarana catesbeiana, assembly GCF_042186555.1. NCBI lineage: Eukaryota > Metazoa > Chordata > Amphibia > Anura > Ranidae > Aquarana > Aquarana catesbeiana. The sequence continues at coordinate 545,116,113 of NC_133325.1, read as the reverse complement.
CTTTTAATGATTTTTATTAAATGTGAGTACTCATCAGTATTATTAATACATTTTTGGATATTTGTACGGTATCACACTAAGGAGTCTCTTTCTACATGTGGGCAACATCTAAGAGGTTAACAGTGAGAAGACCACTTACATCGCAGACAAGGAGGCACTTGGAGAACACAGGACAGGAAGTTTCCTCCCACTCCACAGGCTACACAGTGGCTCATACTGTGAAGGTGAAATACCTCCTTGTGGGGTGAATAATAGCGGTGAGTGCGTTTCTTATGGGGCACTGTTTTCCCAAGAAGCACAGAACAATTTGAAGGAGCATATTGTCACTTTGTTGGACTTTTTTTTATATACACCAGGGTTTAAGGACGGTATATGCATATTTCTGAACCCAGTTTCACAGCAACAATATACACCAGTCATATATGTTGGATTTTTTTGCACAGAAATGTCACTTTAAATTGCAGGTTTTGCACAGGATTGTGTTTTATTTTATTTTATTTTCGTTTGAACATAACAATATGTATTATATATAAGCGGTTAGGAAGTTTACACAGTAGGATTTTTTTGTGAATTTTTTTGAATATACAAATATTTATTTTCTGCACTTTTATTGTCACTTTTTGCACTAAATGCACCCGTGACACACACCCCTCTAGTATTTAGAGGTTGTAGGTCACCTCTTAATAATAGCAGTGCCATACCTATCCCCTCTTTTTCACAGGGCTCCCCAGCTACTTTGCTGGTGTCTGACTGCAACACCAGCCACTCGGTCCTCAGAAGGGAATGACATCGTAGAAGATTTTCACTTCTCCAACCACAAGTTTAGGCCACTGGTCTAGAAACCCGACTTGAAAGGGGTCGAGAGTTAAACTGATCCTACCTGACCTGCTGAAATGAGGCGATTTCTGTAGCTCAGTCTGAGAAGTGAAGGATGAAAGATTTTCAAATATGGCCTGAAATGCTTGCCTTAAGGGACCATGTGTCCATCACCAAAGCTGTACCTATGTCCAAAGAGGAGACACAAAGTGCCAATAAGACATATATGGGTGGCACAATCCTTAGATTAGCAGAAAGCATCCTGATATGGAGCTCTTCGCTGACTTCTTGGATCATGTGCTGGCTTACCAGTTTTTCCTGGACTCCCAGCCAGAAACGCAGAACCTAACCTCTCTGGAATGAGCTTGGAAACTGACTCTTGAACTTCAGTCTCCTTTGATTCAACAGATGTTCATCTTGAGGCAGGCAGCCAAACTGACCACTATTAATTTAGTCTTCACCTTCTAAGATCACGAACAATGCAGTGTTTGAGTATGTCCTAGATGGCCACAGCATCTTCTGATAAGGTAAATTTTCTGGCCAATTCCACAAGGGACACTCCGACCAAAGGAGTAATTCCCAACCATGGACACCTTCCTGTTCAAAAGGGCATAACTTTGACATCCTGCTGTGACAACACACTCCCAATCTTGTAGGACTAGTACTTGATTCAGTCACCAAAAGGGAATTGTCAAGCCGTCCTCTGGAGGCACTAGAAATACTTCCACAGCTTCGCTTCTATTTAAAAGCATGTCCCAAGCCTTACAAAAGGAGGAATAAAAAACCTGGACAAAGGTCATCCTCATCTTCTTGTTTAGAAGAGACTGAAGAGGATTGATTGGTTTGAGAAGGTTCTGAGACCAGTTTTAATGGCTCCCGAAAGGAAGACTGGACATTGCCAGAATAGATGGCCCTTGCAAAAGGTGAATTCAGCAATTCCTTTTTCAATCAAAAAGTTTTTATTGAATTTTTTCATTATACAGCAAAAAAAAAGAAAAACACATAAAACATATCCATCCCATATTCCCACCCATCATCAATACAATAACTAAAAAAAAAAAAAAAAAAATCCAAATTTGCACTCACTAAACTATATTTCAGTCATTACGCAGACCCCCCCCCAACACATTATTACACTTAAATAATGCATATATTCTTGTTTAGTTATTTACCTCCCAGACTCTATTTTATTATTAACTTTCCATATTATCATTGATATACTCAGCTGGCTGCTCAGGAAAATTGGAGACTAACCACTATTGCCAAATTTTCACAATTTTTTTAGAACACCTCTTATGTTTATATGTCAATTCCTCCCGTCTTAAATTAAGATTAATTGCTTTGATCCATTGATTTATCGTTGGTGAGTAATTTGATATCCATTTTTTGTAGTATAATTTTGCGAGCCATATACATAGTTCTCAACCACATCACATGCATTTCAACTGGGAGGTTATCTTCCGGTATAATCCCTAGCAATGATATTTTTGGGTCAAGCTGTATTTGTATATAACACAGGGAATTTAAAGTATCAAATACACACTCCCTGTAGCGATGCAATTTGGGACATCGCCACAGTATATGTATAAGTATACCTGTACCAGTAGTGCATCTTGGACAATTTGATGTACTGTATTTATTGGTGTATAACACTCACTTTTTCACCATGAAAATGGACTGCAAATAGTGTGTGCGTGTTATACGCCAATACTTCAATTTTAGCTGCCTTGTAGGGGACATGGAGGGGGGCAGGACGAGCGCCGGAAGATTACATACAGTGAGAATCTCCTGTTTACTTGGCGGCCTCTGTAATGGGAAGTCCCATCTCTTGGGCCGCCATTGGACCACTGTTCTGTCTATCATAGGAGATTCACACTGTATGTAATCTGTCGGCGCTCCTCCCGCCCCCCTCCCTGTCCCCTCTAGGCTGCAGATGGGCATCAATCAGGCTGCATTGATGGCAATGGTGAGGCTGCTGCATTGATGGCAATGGTGATGCTGCTGCATTGATGGCACTGGTGAGGCTGCTGCATTGATGGCACTGGTGAGGCTGCTGCATTGATGGCACTGGTGAGGCTGCTGCATTGATGGAAATGGTGAGGCTGCTGCATTAATGTGGACTGATGAGGCTGCATTGATGGGACTTGTGAGGCTGCAGATGGGCACTGATCAGGCTGCATTGATGGCAATGGTGAGGTTTCAGATGGGCACTGACCCTTATTTTGCTTCAAAGTTTCTTATTTAAAATGTAAGTTTTTTTCCTGAAACTTCCCTCTTAAAATGAATGTGCGTGTTATATGCCTGTGCGTGTTATACGCCGATAAATACGGGTAATTGCTTTACCCCAAGAGTGCAATTTTAAAGCAGTATAATGGGCTCTATGAATGATAAATAACTGAGTCAAGCACTATGAGGAGGATAAGGATACCTTTAATAAATTTTGCAAAGCTTGCCTCCACTCCTCATCGCTGAGTGTCTCTATATCTCTACACCACCGTCCAAAACTACCCTCTTGTGACTTAGTTCTAGCTATCATTTGTATAGAAGAATATATATTTCCTATGAGTCCCTGTTTAGCACGCCTTACAGTTACTGCCAAGGCTAAAATTGATGAAGGATTATATTTGAATAAAAAGTATGGAAAAAATAATTTTTTGGACAAATGATACTTCGCTGTCAATTTATCAAATGATTGCATAAAGTTTTTGTCATAAAGTTGGCTAAGAAGCAAAATACCAGACTTTTCCCATAAATCTAAATTTTCAAGCTTCGCCACTTCAGGTAATTGTAGATTATTCCATATAGGCATATATTGAGTGTATCCCTCATACTGAGTAACAGTGGTCCAAATCCTATGTATCAGATAAAATGTAGGATATCTACGTTTTTTATAGAAATGGTAAGCTACTATTAACTGCACTAGTGGAACTATTGGCAATTGAGAAACTATAATTTGTTGTATGGGATCCTCACAATCTATATTATTTAATCCATATACGGTAGTTGCTGGAGTTGGGACGCCAGATAATACGACCTGGCATTAGGAACAGCCAAGCCTCCTTCATCCTTAGGTGACTGCAAAGTTTCCAATCTATTCTAGGGATGCTTATATCTCCAAATCTATTTGTTTAAAAAATTTCCATGGTAGCCATATGGGACAATTGTGTAGCAAATATAGCAATTGTGGCATCCTTATCATCTTTATCAGATTAGTTCTACCTATTATTGTTAAAGGCAGTTTACTCCAGATTTTGACAACTTGCCCAAACCGCTTAAATAATGGGGCCAGATTCCTCTCACTTGTGCTATGGCTTGTACACCTAGATATTTAAATGTAGAGACTACAGCAGTTTAAGAAGCAGAAAGTGGCAGATTGGTCACCAGGGGATCCCTAGCTAAAAGAACCGATTTGTCCCAATTTATCGTGAAGCCTGAAAAAGAGCTATAAGTATTAATTAAGGACATCGCTGCCTCCAAAGAAGAGAGAGTATCACCCAAAAATAAAATAAAATGTCATCAGCATTTATAGCAATCTTATCCTCTCCAAAACCCAATAATATTCGATGATTGACGAATAGAAGCAGCTAAGGGTTCAAGGGTCAAAGCAAGTTACTCGTTGCAATGCAAAAAAGTACGATATATGTCCATTAACCTGTACCACTGGGGCAGCATAAAGAAGTTGTATCTATCTTATAAACTGTGAAGATACAGTGGGCTTATTAACAGTACTATGGGCCTGAATATCAAGCATTATTTTTTGTTTTGAAGGGAAAAGGTCAAACCAATAAGGGTTAACTTTCCATAAAGTACAAATCCGGGTTGAATTTAAACCCAACTTAAAGTATTACTAAACCAACAACAGTAAAATCAGTCCATATATGCAGCATAGCATGTTTGTTATACTGCACTGTCTATCTGGGGAAGGCCAGCTAACAGAGGCAGAGTAGCCAACCTGCACATGATCAGTTGTGTCTTTTATGCTGGAGAGAGCAGTTACTCAGATATAGCCAGGTCACATGATATTGACATCACACATGTGGGCGTGTATACAGGCTGCAGTGGAAATCTCCTCCTTCCTGATCTCTCAGCGCTGGAAAAACTGTGCAGTTTATCATGTAACCGTGGTATACAGATCATACAAAAAGGTATATAGTGGCAGTATTTTAATGTAAAAAGGAGATTTATAAGCTCTGTGCACTGTGGGTGGGGGATGGATGAACTATTTTCATATTACTGGGTTTAGTAACACTTTAGGAACTAATGGGGAATGATCCTCTAGCTGCATAAGTAACTTCAGATATCGCTGGTAACATCATAGATGTAACTAATGCCAAATCTATTTTAGATAAAGTCCCATGGGTGATATAGAAACAAGAAAACACTTTATTAGGGATGAGCTTCGAGTTCGAGTTGAACCCCTGTTCGACTTAAACATCGCCTGTTCGGTTTTTCATCGAACTGCGAAGGTTGTGGGCCGTTCGCCCATAATTCACTGCAGCATCGCAGTGCATTGCTGGCTGTTGATTGGCCAAGCATGCACTATGACCTGCATGCTTGGCCAATCACAGCGCCATCTGTACAGAGAGTCGTAATTGGGCAAAGCCAAGGTGGCTTTGGCCAATTATGGCTCAGGGGGTTTAGTACACGCCCCACACTATATAAGGCCGTCTGCATGGTGGCCTTGCATAGTGTGTTGCGGCAGCGGAGAGAGATAGACAGAGAGACAGTGTCTTTTGATTTAAGTTAGAGTAGGCAGGCGAGTCAGTTAGCTGCACTTACAGTGTATTGTGTATATATATATATATATATATATATATATATATATATATATATATGCATCCCAGGTGTTGTGTGTGTGTGTGTGTGTGTGTATATATATATATATATATAGATATAGATATAGATATAGATATAGATATAGATATAGATATACACTGTATTCAGTTTAGCTAGATCTGTTCCTGTTATTCTCTTCCTAATATACTGACAGGCAGGCAGGTGTTTTTACAGTACTTACAGTATTTACAGTTAGTGTACTGTGTCCTTTGCACAGTGTGCACCTAAAGCTACCCGAAGACAATTGCTGGTGTTCTGACCCTAATAATACCACAGGCAGGCAGCTGCAGTATTTGCAGTTAGTGTACTGTGTCCTCTGCACAGTATGCACCTAAAGCTACCTGAAGACAATTGCTGGAGTTCTTCTGATCCTATTAGTACCACAGGCAGGCAGCTGTAGTATTTACAGTTAGTGTACTGTGCCCTCTGCACAGTGTGCACCTAAAGCTACCTGAAGACAATTGCTGGTGTTTTGATCCTATTAATACCACAGGCAGGCAGCTGCAGTATCTACAGTTAGTGTACTGTGTCCGCTGCACAGTGTGCACCTAAAGCTACCTGAAGACAATTGCTGGTGTTCTGATCATATTAATACCACAGGCAGGCAGCTGCAGTATGTAAAGTTAGTGTACTGTGTCCTCTGCACAGTGTGCACCTAAAGCTACCTGAAGACAATTGCTAGTGTTCTTCTTATCCTATTAATACCACAGGCAGCCAGATGCAGTATTTACAGTTAGTGTACTGTGTCCTCTGCACAGTGTGCACCTAAAGCTACCTGAAGTCAATTGCTTGTGTTCTGATCCTATTAACACCACAGGCAGGCAGCTGCAGTATTTACAGTTAGTGTACTGTGTCCTATGCACAGTGTGCACCTAAAGCTACCTGAAGACAATTACTGGTGTTCTTCTGATCCTATTAATACCACAGGCAGGCAGCTGCAGTATTTACAGTTAGTGTACTGTGTCCTCTGCACAGTGTGCACCTAAAGCTACCTGAAGACAATTGCTGGTGTTTTTCTGATCCTATTAATACCACAGGCAGGCAGCTGAAGTATTTACAGTTAGTGTACTGTGTCCTCTGCACAGTGTGCACCTAAAGATACCTGAAGACAATTGCTGGTGTTCTCATACTAATAATACTACAGGCAGGCAGTTGATTCTGCTAGATGCAGTATAATCAGTATAAATATACACATCCCAGCTTTGTGCAGCTACATCTCACTGCAGGCCATTAGTATGTCTGGAAGGCCAACAAGGAGAGGCAGACAGTCGCAAGCCAATAAAAGAGGGCAAGCAGGCTCTGTGTCTAGAGGCAACATTGCTGGTCGTGGACACGGTGCATCCTCATCAGCACGTGCCCGTGGGACACGCTTGTCCTTTTTTTAGTCAGCTGGCAGTGTTGAGCCACAACATGCCGAAGACTTGGTAGAGTGGATGACCAAGCCGTCCTCATCCTCCTCATCCTCTCTCACCCAGGCTCAGGGTACTTTGTCTGGCAAAGCAGCTGCCAACGTGGCCTCTTCCCTCGGCTCAATGGCATCAGTCACTCCTTCCCTAGCCCCACCATGTCCTCCTGAGGAGTCCCCCGAACTGTTTGACTACAGTGTTGGGTACATGCTCCAGGAGGATGCCCAGCATTTTGAGGGCTCCAATAATGGTACCCAGCTAGAGGAAGGCAGTAACATGAGCCCAGAGAGAGGGGGTGCCCAAGAAGGACAGCAATCTGGCAGTCATGTTCCCCTAGCTGCAGCATACTGCCAGGTTTGCTTCAGTGATGAGGAGGGAGGGGATGATGAGGAAGTCACTGACTCCACATGGGTGCCTGATAGGAGAGAGGAGGAGGAGGCACATATCCAACGAGGCAGGATGCCCTCCAGGGGCCAGCTTAAGGGCAGCACACCGACTGCATCACACTGCAGAGCTCCACATGTGCAGGGCGCTGCTGTCTCTGCGCGTTATTCCAAAAGTTCTTTGGTGTGGGCCTTTTTTGAGACGAGTGCATCAGATCGCAGCGCTGCTATTTGCAACATATGTCTCAAGCATATCTCGCGTGGCCAAAACATCACCCGCTTGGGCACCACATGCTTGACCAGACATATGTCGACCTGCCATGCAGTTTGTTGGCAAGCGTACCTAAAAGACCCACACCAAAGAACAAAGCGGACCTCTCCTTTCTCCTCATCAGCTGGGATCTCCAACCCCACTATACCTTCAGTCCTCTCTGAAACCTGCACTGAGAGGAATGAAGGTGTAGAATTAGGTGTGTCACAGCCAAGTACTTGCGGGCAATCTGCTATCGGTACACCAACGTCAGATTGTACCAGGCAAATTTCCCTGCCCTAGCTGCTGCACCACCGAAAGAAGTTCACTCCCAGCCATCCACATGCCCAGCGGTTAAATGCTAGCTTGGCTAAATTGCTAGCACATCAACTGCTGCCTTTTCAGTCGGTAGACTCTGCCCCTTTCCGTGAGTTTGTGGAATGTGAGGTTCCTCAGTGGCAGGTTCCCAAAAGCCACTTTTTCTCATGGAAGGTGATTCCGGCTCTCTATCGGCATGTGGAAGGCAATGTCTTGGCCTCGCTGGACAGGGTGGTCAGCGGTAAGGTGCATATTACCACTGACTCATGGTCCAGCAGGCATAGACAGGGAAATTACCTATTTTTCACCGCGCACTGGGTGACTCTTCTGGCAGCTGGGAAGGATGCAGGACAGGGTGCAGTAGTGTTGGAGGTTGTTCCGCCACCACGCCTCCAAAATTCTACTAGTGGTGATTCTGCCACACCTCTCTCCTCCACCCCTCCTCTTCTTCTTCCTCCATGGCCTCTTTTTGTACTGATTTGTCGTCGGAACCAGCGGTTCTCCGTAGGCGTTCAAGGGGCTACGCAAGCATGCAGGCAAAAAGATGCCATGTGCTTGAGCTGGTGTGCTTGGGGGACAGGAGCCACACTGGGGCAGAGATTCTGTCAGCTCTGCAGGGGCAGGTTCAGAGGTGGTTGACGCCTCGCCAGCTTAAGCCAGGAATGATGGTTTGCGACAATGGCACCAACCTCCTCTCCGCCCTCCAAAGGGGACAACTGACCCCTGTGCCCTGTTTGGCTCACGTCCTTAACTTGGTGGTGCAGCGGTTCTTGGGCAGGTACCCGGGCTTACAGGATGTCCTGAGGCAGGCCAGGAAAGTCTGTGTGCATTTCTGCCGGTCATATAATGCCAGTGCTCGGCTGGCTGACCTCCAAAAGGAATTTAACCTGCCCAAGAACCGCCTAATCTGTGACATGCCCACCAGGTGGAACTCAACGTTGACCATGCTGCAGCAGCTGCACATGCAGCAGAGGGCCATCAATGAGTACCTATGTGACTATGGCACCAGGACAGGGTCAGGGGAGCTTGTTTTTTTTTCCCCATGCCAGTGGGCCATGATCAGGGATGCATGCACTGTCCTGTCACCATTTGAGGAGGCCACGAGGATGGTGAGCAGTGACAGTGCATGCATCAGTGACACTGTGCCTCTTGTCCACTTGTTGGAGCACACGCTGTGTGGAATAATGGACAGGGCACTTGAGGCAGAACGGAGGCAGGAAGAGGAGGACTTTCTTACCTCTCAAGGCCCCCTTTATCCAGACAGTGCTCCTGCGTGCCCGCCAATCACACAGGAAGAGGACAAGGAGGAGGAGGAGGATTGTGTCAGCATGGAGGTGGAGCCTGGCACTCAGCATTAGCAGCAGTCTTCAAAGGATCATCTACAGTCCCAAGAAACCCATGGACTTGTACGTGGCTGGGAGGAGGTGGCTGCGGATCATGTCATCCTTAGTGACTCAGAGGACTCCGGACCGAATGCCTCAGCAAACCTACGCTGCATGGCCTCCCTGATCCTGCAAAGCCTGCGGAAAGATCCTCGTATTCGTGGTATCAAGGAGAGGGATCATTACTGGCTGGCAACCCTCCTTGATCCACATTACAAGGGTAACGTTGCGGACCTTATCTTGCCATTGCAGAGGGAGCAGAGGATGAAACATCTTCAGGAGGCCTTGCAGAAAGGTCTGTGCAACGCGTTCCTAGAGACTGGGAGGTTACAAATTCCTGTTCCTGGACAACGTGTTGCTGAGGCTTCGGTCAGTAAAAGGGGGTGCAGGATGCGTTCAGACAATTTTTTAGTCCGCAGCCCCAAGGTATGATCGGTTCCAGCGCCAGCGTCTGTTTTACATGGTGCAGGAATGCCTAGGGGCAAGATCAGACTTGGACACCTTTCCCACCGAAAATCCTCTGGGTTACTGGGTTTTGAGGATGGATCGCTGGCCAGAGCTTGCACAGTATGCAATTGAGCTATTGGCCTGTCCTGCATTCAGCGTTCTTTCGGAACACACATTCAGTGCTGCTGGAGGCTTTGTAACTGATCACAGGGTGCGCATGTCCACCGACTCGGTCGATCGACTGACCTTCATAAAAATGAATCAGTCTTGGATCACCAACAGCTACCAAGCACCTGATGCTGATGTAACTGAATAATTTTTGTTTAAATGTCAGATCCCTTCAAGACTGCCTATGCTGATGCTGAGTGACTATCCTGTTATGCTGAGTGACTATCCTCTTCCTCCTCAATGATCATGCTGATAGCTTCTAAGAACATTTTTGGTTCTGGACGCTGCCACCAGTGGCTAAGGCCCAATTTTTCAGCACCTTTTTAACAGGGGCGTGTAATTACAATTTTTGATGCAATACTTTGCAGCAGGGCTCATTCCTGCACTTCAGCTAGAGTATCTGTGAGGGGATGCAGTGTTGTGGCACCAGCGCCTAAGGCCCAATTTTTCAGCCCCTGTTTAACAGGGGCGTCTAATTACAATTTTTGATGCAATATTTTTCAGGAGGGTTCGTTGCTGCGCTCAACTAAAGTATCTGTGAGGGGTTGCAGTGTTGTGGCACCAGCACCAGTGCCTAAGGCCCAATCTTTCAGCCCCTGTGTAACAGGGGCATGTAATTACAATTTTTGATACAATACTTTGCAGCAGGGCTCATTCCTGCGCTACAACTAGAGTATCTGTGAGGGGTTGCAGTGTTGTGGCACCAGTGCCTAAGGCCTAGTTTTTCTGACCCTGTTCAACAGGGACATGTAATTACAATTCTTGATCTAATATTTCACAGCAGGGCACATTCCTGCGCCCACCAAGAGTAACTGTGAAGACTTACAGTGTTGTGGCACCAGCACCACCACCAAAGGCCCAATTTTTCTACCACTGTTCAACAATGGCATGTAATTACAATTCTTGATATAATAGTTCACAGCAGGGCGTTTCAGCGCCCACCAAGAGTAACTGTGAGGGCTTACAGTATTGTGGCAACACCTAAGGCCCAAATTTCTGCAGAGTATATAGGGCAGGCTCCTACTTTCAAACATCCAACTTACAAACGACTCCTACTTGCAAACGGAAGGAGACAACAGGAAGTGAGAAGAAATCTACCCCTAGGAAGGGAAATCCTCTCCTGTAAGAGTTAATATGGGAAAAACATGTCTCCTCTCCACTGATGCTTTATCACCAATCCTTGTTTCACTAAAAACCCCAAATTTGCAAAAAACATTTGTCATTGGGACAGAAAGTGAGGTGAAGAGGTGCACAGACAGCAAAACAAATGTTACAGGGGTGATAACCCTTCCCTATGTTTTCCAAAAAGCTTAAAAATAGATTTTTTGGCTGGAGCTACACTTTAAAAATGTACAGTTCAAAATTACAAACAGATTCTACTTAACAGCAAACCTACAGTCCCTGTCTTGTTTACACTGCCTGTATACTGCTGTTCAGAGTATATAGGGCCTGGAGGCCCCACACCTTTCCTTTTTTTAATTTGGGTGCGGGGTTCCCCTTAATATCCATACAAGACCCAAAGGGGCTGGTAATGGGCTGGGAGGGGGGGGAGCATGCCATTTTTCTCAATGATTTCATAATGCCAGGAGCAGACATTACATTAAAGCCACAAGCAGTTTTAAATTACTTTTTTTCCTTTAGAAATGTCATTTTGTGCAGTGACAGTACTAAACACGGGAAACACGTGCCACTTCACAGGCATACTATAGACACCCCCCAGGTACGATATTTAAAGGAATATTTCACTTTTTTTTTTTCACTTTAAGCATTATTAAAATAACTGCTCCCGAAAAAACGGCCGTTTTTAAAACTTTATCTTGCATTGATACATGTCCCCTGGGGCAGGACCCGGGTCCCCAAACTCTTTTTAGTTCAATAACTTATATATCAGCCTTTAAAATTAGCACTTTTGATTTCGAACCTTTTTGAACGGGGTTCTAAAGTTTGCGCAAACTTTCGGTCCGTTCGCAGGTTCTGGTGCAAACCGAATCGGGAGGGTGTTCGGCTCATCCCTACACTCTATTATTAGAATGTAATATTCTCCAGACATCCATAAGGCCAATCTCCTGAATATAGCCAGGGGGGGTCAAGATAATTATTGAAGTCTCCTATTATTAACCGAGGAACATCAGTTTTATCAGAAGTAAAATGTAAAAATTCTTTAAGTACCTCTGAGGAATATGGGGATGGTATATATGTAAGCTAGCACCAGGGGCATATCTAGAGCATTTGGCACTCGGGGCGGATCCTATATCTGGACCCCCCCAGGCTGGGAGGCAGCGCACCACACGTCGACGTCAAGTGACGTTAGGGTAGTATACTGGCAGGTTAGGTGATATAATGCCAGGTTAGGTGATATAGTGCCAGGTTAGGGTGGTATATAGTACCAGGTCAGGGTGGTATATAGTTCCAAGTCAGGGTGATATATAGAGCCAGGTCAAGGTGGTATATAGAGACAGGTTAGGGTGGTATATAGTGCCAGGTCAGGGTGGTATATAGTGTCAGGTTAGGGTGATATATAGAGGCAGTTCAGGGTAGTATATACTGCCAAGTCAGGGTGTTATATAGATCCATGTCAGGGTGGTAAATAGAGACAGGTCAGGGTGGTATTTAGAGCCAGGTCAGGGTGGTATTAAGAGCCAGGTCAGGGTGGTATATATAGCCAGGTCAGGGTGGTATATAGTGCCAGGTCAGGGTGGTATATAGTGCCAGGTCAGGGTGGTATATAGTGCCAGGTTAGGGTGGTATATAGAGACAGGTCAGTGCGGTATAGAGTGCCAGGTCAGGGTGGTATATAGAGCCAGATCAGGGTGATGATATAGTGCCAGGTCAGGGTGGTATATAGAGCCAGGTCAGGGTGGTATATAGACAGGTTAGGGTGGTATATAGAGTGTCAGGTTAGGGTGGTATAGAGTGCCAGGTCAGGGTGGTATATAGTGCCAGGTCAGGGTGGTATATAGTGCCAGGTTAGGGTGGTATATAGTGTCAGGTCAGGGTGGTATATAGTGCAAGGTCAAGGTGGTATATAGTGCCAGATTAGGTCTTCATGTAGTGACAGTGTGCATTGCTCAGTCATTTACAGCATGTCAGAAGATTCCCTGGCTGCTGTGGTGTGTGGTCTCTCCTCCTCTTTCTTCTTTAGCTGCGATAGGGGGTCAGCCTCAGGGGAGGAGTCTGTAGGGGGAGTGGAGGAGGCAGCACACCCCAACCCCGCCCACCACCTCTGGCTGCCTCTGGAAATAGTGCACATCTCCGAGGGACAGCCTAACTTGATGAGAGGGCAGGGGGAAGTTACAGGCAGCCTCCCCCAAACCGCTGGGCTCTCTGCTGATCCCATCAACTTTTTACAAAGCTGCAATGACAGGAAAAGTGCAGGGGCCCCAGATGCACCTGGGGTCCCTGGGCAGTGCCTGGCACCCCCCCAATGTGTGTCACCCGGGGCGTTCCCCCTCCCCCATACGCCACTGGCTAGCACATATGATTTTCTATACATTATACAAAATAAAAAAATTAAGCGACGTTTAGTGTCCGTTTGCTATCAATATAGATACACCTCTAGAATATGTAGTATAAGTAGATTGATATTGCCTACTATATTGTGCACGCTTTAAATAATTTAATTTATGTGCGTTTAAATGAGTCTCCTGCAGGCAAATAATAAACAGAGAAAATTGTTTCAATGTAGTAATAATTGCTTGTCTCTTTACTGGGTCACTAAGCCCCCTAATATTCCAAGATACCAATACTTGCATTAAAGTTGACATATTATTGCAGTATCAGTTGTTTGAATCATAGCCCTGTGGTAAATAATTCTTATTTGTGAGGAGATACTCTCTGTATTCATTTTAACTATCTGGTGAGCACATATGATAAATCTATTAATAAAGAAAAAAAAAGAAAAAACTAAGAATAAAAAAATAAATAATAAATAAAATTTTTTTTTTAAAAAGTCCCCAGACTCGTGCAAATCACCTCCAATACATTTTTCCCAATAATTAGAATAACATTCTGAGAACCATTTAACAATAAAATGGATCTCCCAAAAAAAAACTTATACCTAAATATATTACTACAAATATAAAAAAACAAAACATTGCAGCCAAACATTTCACACAGGAACAAAGTATAGAGAGTCCATCCAATTCCTTTTGGAGTGTCTTGACCACATGCTTAATTATGACAACTTTGTGGCCATCATCTTAATCACTGTCTGCTTGAACAAAGTAGGAATCATGCAGTCATGTTCATCCACATCTTCTTGGGAAGAATCTGACAAGGGTTGATTTGCCTGAGAAGGTTCTGAGACTGCTCATTGGCACAATATATGACACCTTCACAGAGTGAGTGGAAGCAACTCCTTTAGAATGTATTGACCATGTGTTCAATGAATGTAGCAACCTGTTAGGTGTCAAAATCTTTATGCCTGGCTGCTTGAGCCAGCAGGGCTTATACAGTCATGCTCATCCATATCTTCCTTTTTGGAAGAGTCTGAAGAAGATTGTTTCCCTGGAAGGCTAGGAGACTGCTCACTGTTAGGATAGATAACCCCTTCAAAGGGTGAGTGGAAACACTCATTTAGAGTGTATTATGCCGCGTACACACGGTCGGACTTTTCGACTGGACTGGTCCGACGGACGCTGACAGACCAAATCCGGCGGACAATCCGATCGTGTGTGGGCTTCAACGGACCTTCAGCTGACTTTTCCAGTCTCAAATCTGACGGACTTTAGATTTGGAACATGCTTCAAATCTTTACGTCGTAACTCTGCCGGACCCAGAAATCCGCTCGTCTGTATGCTAGTCCGACGGACAAAAACCCACGCTAGGGCAGCTATTGGCTACTGGCTATCAACTTCCTCATTTTAGTCCGGTCGTACGTCATCACGTACAAATCCCTTTTGTGTGATCGTATGTAGTTAAGTCCGTTCGTTAGAAAGTGCGCCGCAAATCTGCCAAAAGTCCGTCTAAAGTCTGTCGGAGGGGCTGTCGGACTTTTGTAGCCGAAAAGTCCGACCGTGTGTACTCGGCATAAGCCTCATGTGACAATCTGTTTTTTTTTTATCCTTGGTTGCTTGAACAAAGCAGTATTTATTCAGTCATATCCATCTGCATCGCCCTCTTTGGAAACTCTGAAGGGGGCAGTTTCGCCTGGTATGGCTAGGCGGCTTCTCATTGCCAGAGCAGATAACCCTTTCAAAGGGTGAGCAGAAACCACTCCTTTAGAGTGGATTGACAACATGCTTATTGAATGTGACATCCTGTTAGGTGTCATCATCTCTATCCCTGGCTGCTTTAACCAGCAGGATACTTATACCGTAGATACTCGAGTATAAGTCGACCCGAATATAAGTCGAGGCCCCTAATTTACCACAAAAAACTGGGAAAAACGTATTGACCCGAGTATAAGACGAGGGAGAGAAATGCAGCAGCTACTGTAAGTGGAAAAAGAGGGTCAACAATGCCCATCTGCAGCTGCATGCCTCCCTGTGTCCTGTGCATGTTTCCTGTGCAGCCTACCTGTATCCTGTG
The DNA here is from genome assembly GCF_042186555.1 of Aquarana catesbeiana. Taxonomy (NCBI): domain Eukaryota; kingdom Metazoa; phylum Chordata; class Amphibia; order Anura; family Ranidae; genus Aquarana; species Aquarana catesbeiana. Next base: position 545,100,578 of record NC_133325.1, on the reverse strand, counting down.
CATGTGCATGTGTCCTGTGTTCCTGTGTCCTGTGTCCTGTGTCCTGTACATGTGCATGTGTCCCTGTGTCCTGTACATGTGCATGTGCATGTGTCCTGTGTCCTGTGCAACCTCCGTGTGGCGATCTCCATCCTCACTGTGGCGATCTCCATCCTCCCTGTGGCGATCTCCATCCTCCGATCAGCGTGTGATAATACCATTCGGCGGCCATTCCACTGTTCAAAAGCCATGCCTCCTCCTCATCTGTTATAGGCAGAACACTCAGCAGTCAGCGGTCAGCCTATCACAGACATTCTCTCATTCTCATACCACAGACGAGGATGAGAGAATGTCCATGATAGGCTGTACACAGACTGCTGGGAAATGGAGTGTTCAGCCTATCACAGACGAGGAGGAGGTGCGGCTTTTGAAAGCTCGAATAGCCTCCGAACTGTATTATCACACGCTGGCCGCCGTCTGCCTGCATGACACGCTGATCATGTAGGCAGATGGCGGTGACTCGAGTATAAGTCAAGGGGGGCACTTTCAGCCTAAAAAAAGGCTGAAAATCTCGACTTATACTCGAGTATATACGGTAGTCATGCTCATCCACATCTTGTTCTTTATAGAGTCTGAAGAGGGCTGTTTTGCCTGGGAAGGTTATGAAACTACTCACTGCCAGAACATATAACCCCTTCACAGGGTAAGTGGAAATAACTCCTTTTGAGTGTATTGGCCACTTGTTTATTGAATGTGACAACCTGTTAGGTGTCATCATCCTCATCTCTGGTTGCTTGAACAAAGCAAGATTCATAGCGCTTTACAATATAAAGAGAGACAGTACAGTTACAATACAATAAAATACAAGAGGATTAAGTGGGCCCTGCTCATAAGAGCTTATAATCTAATAGGGAGTGCTGTGATAGGTGGGAGGAGAACCAGGATAGAGCAGAATTCTGGAGGCCAAGGCAGTGAAGTTTATTGAGAAGGAGTGGGTGGTCAATGGTATCAAAGGCTGCAGAAAGGGCTAGTGGTAAAAGTACGGAGTAGTGGCCATTTGTTTTAGCAGTTAGTAAAACATTAGTGAGTTTTAGTAGGGCAGTTCCTGTGGAGTGCTGCGAGCAAAAGCCAAACTGTAAGGGGTCAAAATAAGGTTGTTTTCCTGATGCTATAGATCTCAACTTCATAAGAGTGCTTATTAACCATCATCCATACCCGTTTTGCCATCTTCCTTGTATGCAGCTTCTGCCAAGACCTTATGAAATTGTGATCTATAGGTTTTGGTGTTTGGCCACAGCACAGGTGTATTTGTGGGTTTTGTGTGGTCAGCCCTCGGTTTCTTATAGATTTTATGTCATGTCCTGTATTTTTGGTGCTTTTTCTAAAAAGCAGAACTTTTGGTACACTTTCAGAATAGGCACCAAAATATATGGGACATAATAGAAAGTCTATGGGAAACCTGCATGAAAACAGCGGGTACACTTGTGCTGCACCTGCGCTGCAGTGTGAAAAAGGCCCTTTCTCCCTTGCTTCACAAAGATGAAAAGATGCAAATGAGAATGCACCACATGACTACACTTAAAAAATCCAGGACTTATGGCAGAATCACCTTTAGGTTGATGAAAATGAAAGAAAGAAAAATATATTTTATTTATGCAACTAATTGTCTAAGGCTTAGGAGTGTTTAGGCAACTACAGAAAAACCTAATGGTTTATGAATGCTTTAAAAATAGTTGCATAATTTTGTGCCTTGCTCTGTTGCTGATTATTTTCTTTCATCTATTTTGTAATGGCATACTTTCAAAATGAAGAAAGAATATAATACTGCAGAGGATACAGCGGCCAGCAACTAGCAAGCTGGTTCTCACCTGAGTCACACAGGAACACAATCCGTGGTCCTGTGTGATTCCTGTGCGAGTCAGTGCAGTGCAAATTTCAGCCTATTCATTTGAATAGCTTGAAATCGCACTGGATCACACCAAAAGTACTTTTGAAAAACACATTGCACCAGATTGCATGGTAATGATGTACCATGTGATCCGGTGCAGGCAAACACACTGCGTTTGCAATCACATGATGTCAAAAGGGGTGGTGCCACTGATTGACGTAGCAGGGTGGCCCTGTCCCTTGCCTATATAAGAATTGTCAAAGCACAGAGCGGGCAGAGGGGCAAGTAGCCTCCCAGAAGGCGGAGCTTTTTTTTCCCTATTTTTTGATTCCGGCAGATATTGTGATTGACGATGGATTTACATCGAGGGACGCGTTAGAAGGCTGGCCATTGGCTAGCTTGTATTTGTAGGAGGAGTTGGGGCCTTATAATCCCCCCTCCTCCCCTGCATGCTCGTCAGCTAGCGTTTCCGGGTTATGATAGCAGTCGGTGTGTCATTTCTGGTTCCGGGTCAGGCTTAGGACTGCGTCTCTGGCAGCAGCACGAACGATCTACCATCCATTCGGCGTGTCTGTGGGGCTGTATATTTCCTGGTGGCCTGTCAGCAAGGGGAGATCAGGTCTGACACAATGCTTTTATCCCGGTCCATACAGGTGTTGGCTTTCCTGGGTATCGGACAGTGGGCATTTGTTCAGGGAGGATGCTCCTCTCATCTCCTGCTCTCCTCGGCTGGTGGCATGGCTCAGTCGCTCAAGTTCCACTACCAGTATTTCAGCAACAGTCGCTGTGGTCTGGTTAAGGTAGGTGTGACTGACTTAGCCGGGAGAGATACTCTTGGAGGGGACTGAATGCTAGCCTCTTGCCGATCGATTGTGGGCCCTGGCATTTGGGGGAACGGTGCTCTTTGTGAGCTGTATGCCTGGGGACCCTTGAGGTGGTGTTACTGTGGATTCGGGTCCTGGTCCCCCAGGACACACAGACTCTGGGGACCCTGGGGTTGGTGTTACTTTGGATTCAGCTCCATGTCCCCCCAAGACACAAGACTCTGGGAACCCTTTATATGCCATATTAGAATAGTGACTGATTCATACCGTTGGGACTCCTACTGTTAAATGCTAATGTCATCAATTCCAGCTATCTGTCTGTTGCCTGCTAGAATGTGTATTGTAATTAAGTCTCTAGTATGGGATCTAAGAGTCATTAGATCCCCATTGTTGTTTGTGTTAATTAACTCTGCTATTGTGATAATGTTGATTGAGTTTTCTGAGCTACAAGACGGCCAGTCTGGCCTAAAGGTCATGTCTGAGTCATCTAGGCTGTCTAAAGGGATTAGTTAATTAGCTCATGTTAATTAGGTTACAGCTGTATTGTTAGAGTAATATGAGCAGGAGGTCTGCACCTCCTCTTTTATTGTTTAAAAGAGACTGTATTCCTGTCAATAAAGTGAGATTCCTGGTTGAACTTACATACCGCCTGCCTGGTGTTTGTTCTGAGATATCACAACTGGGTTAGAACGGCACATAGCTGTAGTTCTAATCTCGGAGCATTGGATGACCGAACAATCAGATGTTGCGATCTGCAATCTGATTCTATAGCTGCAGAGGAGTGTCGGGAGAGTAGAACCGAGCGAGCGGGGGCTCGTTACATTGGTGGCAGTGGTGGGATTTGCTCTCCAGTTACTGGGACACTCCAAACCAGCCTGCAGTAGAGCCACACTGAAAGACTTACTTGAGAGCCGTGGAGGGAATGGTGGGATCGTGCTTCCTTGCCGTGAACACGTCTAAACCATCACCTGGATCCAAGGTCCAGATAGCAGGAGAGGAGAGGAATAGATACCAGCCACCATGGAAGAGGAATTCAGAAGGAGGTTGCGAGAGATGCAGATACAGCACAGAGGACCAGTATCAGAGCAGGTCCTGCTGACATGGTTTGATTTTATCCGCTGTGAACTCTGGAAGGAAGCGCTAGCCCATGAGCAGCGACACCAGGGAAAAGTTCTCCTCTCCATCCATGTAAGGTACTGGTCGCAGTATGAAGTACGATTGCTGTTATTGGGGGAACAGCCAAACCAGGAGTGGACAGCTGAGTTAAGCAGGCTGATCCAGGCAGAAATGCGGTTGGAAGAGAGCTACAGAGCCCTCCGGTGGTATGTAGCCCAAGTGTGCCCGTGGACAGCGGATGACAGCCCCGCGGAAGGCTTTGACTACGATGGCCTGGGATTGTTGTACTGGAGGCTGTCCAAGGACCCTGACTTTGGGAGTATCGGGACTGGTGTTTGGAGGAAATAATGGAGCACAGAGAACGAAGACTGAATGTCTCAGAAGTGCACTGGGCACAGGAAGATTTGGAGTTTCTGGCCGTTCAGGAATGGGAGCTTGAGATGGCCTACAGACAGCTGCTAGACTCTGCTCAGCAGCAGGGTGGGGCTCCCTTTGCCTGGGACTATCAGGAAATACCAGTTGACAACTCTGAAATCTTGGCTGAAGAGTTGACAATGTGGCAGAGTAACAGTGTGCTTTGCCAACCTGCCCCCGCAGCTATGGAGGTGGAGGTCTTATGGCGGATGCAGCAAGTGCTGACTGACCTTGATGAACCGGTTTCTGCATTGGATGATCTTGGATGGAGGAATGTGCCTGTCCAGCAGAATGCCAGAGAATCGACAGTGGAAAATCTGGAGATCGCTATCCCCAAAGCTGAAGTGCTGACAACGGGGCAGAGCTTTGCTAACCTCTGCCCAGCACTGATAGCATCTTCTGGGTTCCAGGGACAGAAGATGGTGAACCTTTATCCCCAGACACCAGTTGCAGAGACAGGGGATTTGATAGACTTTTCTGCTGAGGAAGAACAACCTGGTGAGCCTCCAGCAGAAGAAGAGCTGTTATTAGGGCCAAACTTCACTGTGCTCTGCCCAGCACCAACAGAAGTATCTGTGAAGTTACAAGGAACTTCCCCAGCTGAAGTGCTGGCAACCGGACAGAGGGTCCAAGCTCTCTGCCCTACACCTGCGGCGGTTCCGGAGGCTCAGGGTGAGAAGGAGGTGGTCACTTCCCCGCAGCAGATCAGGATACAGGGGGAGAAGGGAGAGGAGGTGTTCGTCGTCCCTCCCCAACAGTTGGCCAGGGTGGAGGAAGTGGTCTTTCCTCCCCAGCAAAGATCCGTGCACCTGGGAGACAGTACCACAGACATATCATCCCAACATCCAGATGAGGGAATGGAAAAGGAAGCAGCCAGCTCACCTCCCCAATGGCAGCTACACAGTTTGGGAGTGGAGGAAGCCAGCCTCCTGCCCCAACGATTAGCTGGAGCGGAGGATGCAGAGTCCCCAGCAGAAGTGCTGGCAACAGGGCAGAGTGCTACCAACCTCTGCCCAGCACCGGCAACAACTACAGAGTTCCAGGGAGGCGGGGCAGTCGGCCTCCCTCCCCAACAGTTAGCCGGAGCAGATGGTGTGGGGTTTCCAGCAGAAGGGCTGGCAACAGGGCTGAGTACTGCTGGCCTCTGCCCTCAACTAACAGAGGATGGATTTCCTGTGAAGGTGGATGGGACTTCAGTCTCCACCTGTATACCCCAGGGATGCTGGGCAGTCGGCCCGGATCCCCAACAGCATGACGGAGTGAGCCCAGACACCCCGTCTTCTCTCCAGCGGCAGAAAGGACTCCAGGGAGAAGGGCCAGTCCAGGCCTCTCCCCAGCGGCAGATATGTTCTCTGAGAGAGAACCTTTTTAGGTATCACCTTAGACACTGTCCGCATGATCGCCAGTCTGCCTCAGGACAAGTTGGTCAGGATTCGAGGTATCATATACAGTCTGGTCAGGTCCCCGGTGTGCTCTAAGAAAGACCTGCAGTCACTATTAGGCATGCTTAACTTTGCCATGAGGATTATTCCTTAGGGCAGGTCATTTTTGTCTAGGCTTTTGGCTCTCCTTCCTCTGTACCAGGACGCCAATTTGGCGGTGCAATTGCAGGCCGATACAAAGGCAGATCTGCTGATGTGGGATCAGTTCTTGTGTGATTGGAACGGGATCTCTATGTTCATTCATCCACCTACGACCTTGTCTCCCAGAATTTTCTCAGATGGCGCCACCTCAGTAGGTATTTCAGCTGTTTATGGGTGTCAGTGGTTAGCAGACCCTTGGCCCCCTGAAGGTGTCAGACATTCCAGGGATTGCCCAGACGTCCACACTTTTTGAAATGTATCCAATAATGGTTGCAGCTGTCGCCTGGGGTCCCACTTGGTCTGGGCATACAGTGGTTTTCTTCACCGATAACACAGTCACTGCTGAGATCATCAATAAGTGTAGATCCGGGTCTCTCCTGATAATGTCTTTCATGCGTAGGTTGACATGGTTGGGCCTCAGGTATATTTTTCATTTCCAAGGGGAGTTCATAAGTGAATGTGGCTGCCGATGCCTTATCTCATTCTGATTTCCGGCATTTCTTCCAACAGCATCCAGAAGCAGATAAGGTGGGCAAGCCGGTTCCACCTTTGACGTTGGATTAGGCACACTCAGGCGTCCATCCTGGTAAATATGTCACTGTCAAGAAACACTCTCAGGGCATACAAGACAGCGTGGAGGTGTTTCTGTGAATTACTTGATTGTTTTGCACTTCAACTCCCCAACAACAAGAACCGGCAGACAGGGCAGGGTTTTGTAATCAATTACTACAAAACCAACGCTGTCTGGTGTCCAGTCGAGATCTTGGATCAGCTCTCCTCCATGTTTGCAGCAGCCCCTCTCGATAGCCCATTGCTTCCCTTCCCCACACAGGCTCTTACTTCCAGTCAGTTTATCTTGCATGTTAGGATTCTGATCGCTAACTTAGGGTTGAATCCAAAACAGTTTTCGGGTCATTCTTTCAGGATTGGGGTAGCCTCCAAAGCATCCAAACAGGGGGTACCATCCCATGTCATCAAATACATGGGACGCTGTCAATCATCTTGTCTTGTTACAGTCGGTACATTCCTGATCACAATACAGCATTATGGGGTTGATTTACTAAAACTGGAGTGTGCAAAATCTGATGCAGCTCTGCATATAAAGAAATCAGCTTCAAGTTTTTTTTTTTTTTTTTAATTTTGTCAAAGCCTAATTGAAGGGCTGAAATTAGAAGCTGATTGGCTACCATGAATAGCTGTATCAGATTTAGCACTTTCCAGTTTTAGTAAATATATCCCTATGTAGTCCAACACAATACAACTTATTGTTCTGTAGCACAATATAGCAATGCCTATAGCACTGTATAATATAGCAGCAACAATCTCTCCCTGCAAACACTCTGTCAGCTCTCCCTAGCTACTCCAAGTCTCCAACACACTAACGGGACTATACATTTTTTTTTTTGCGAAAGTCACAAGTAATACCAGTAATGTTTGTAATATGTGTGGAATGTCACTTTCTATTGCCTTTCACAGGGTAAATGTAACATTCCCTAACCTTTGATCCCAATGGAAAAAAGCATTAAGAATATTCGACCAGGAGTGTTAAAGTACATTCTACCAATAGAGAAAATAGCACAATACTATAGGTTAAAAGCCTTAGACAGAATGAGAAAGAATATGCATTATCTGCACTGTGTCTTTAGTTTATGAGCTACATGTTTATCCATTGTTTGGGAGGTTCAGCAAATGGCTGAGTAAACCTCCAGCTGCAGTGGGAATCAAAATATGAAATAGCTGTATTACTACCCACTGCTAAATGTGAAAGCTTTCAAAAAGGGCTCCTGGCTGTAAACAAATGGGTGGAGACAATATTAAAGAAATGCTGTGGCCTCCCCCACCCCCCATAAGGACAAGGCCTCTTGCCCACAACCCTGGCCCAGTGATTGTGGGAATTTGCAGACAGGGGAATCTGGCCGTCTTTCATGAAAAAAAAAATTTCCACAATGTAATTCCAATCAATCACATCCTACAGTGATGCAAATCCATGCCAATCACGATGAACAATGACTGCCGACCTGGCAAAAGAAAAAAAGGATGAACACTGCCATGTCTGATTTCATCAATTCCCTCACACCACATCTCTAGGTCCCAACCGCTACAGTAAACAAAAGGGCGGGTCTCTTTGGTAATGCCATTGACAAAATATGGACATAATGAGCATTGTTCATCGTGATTGACATGGATTAGCATCGCTGGATGACTATCGCTGATATATAGCTAGGTTGAAAAAAAGACAAAACCATCTAGTTAAACAAATAGAAAAAAATCAACAAATAGAAAACCTCCATATACACCTTCCTATACCCACAGTTGATAGAAAGAAAGGAAAAAAAAAACTATGAAGCATTGTCCAATTCAGAGGAACAATTGTATTGTTCAGATGTTCTTTAACTCTTTTAGTTATATGTTCTTGATACTTTTTTCTCTTTAGTATCAAATCATACATTCACTCTGTAAGTGCCGGTTCACACTTGTGCGAGTTTATAACGAATGCGTTGCGTTAAACAAAAACTAGACTCGCATGTCATCCAAAAAGTAATTGTTTTCAATTACTGTCGTTTACATATATGCGTTGCGATTCCTCTCCGAATGCGATGCGATAAAAAAAAAGGTTCTTGTGTGAGTTTACAGTGTTGCGTTGCAAATTTAGTCTCCATAGACATTAATGTAAATCGTTCTGGCAGCGCACTGTTGGTTCAGATATGTGCAAATTCTTCACCTCCAGCTCCTCCTTTCAGTTCAACTCAGTTCTGCCCCCTCACTTCCTGTTTCCTGTCTCATGTCCATCTGTAAGCAGTCAAGATGGCCCCCAGGTGTCGGAACAGCATTGTTAATGAGGAGCTCATCAGACTTGTCCGTGACAGGCCTTATATATGGGACAGCCGGATTGAAGAATACAAAAACAATGCCCGGAAGAGCAGAGGCTGGGATGAAATTTGTAAATGTTTGTATGCAGACAGGGATGACTTCACACCTCAGGTTCGCAAACATAAACGTAAGTATATTTCTATTCATTCATCCCACTGACCACCAATGTAAGGGCATGCATCCCACAAACCACCAATGCCACTGACCACCAATCCCACTGACCACCAATGTAAGGGCATGCATCTCAATGACCACCAATCCCACTGACCACCAATCTTACTGACCACCAATGCCACTGACCACCAATGCCACTGACCACCAATCCCACTGACCACCAATGTAAGGGCATGTATCCCACTGACCACTAATCCCACTGACCACCAATGTTGTGGAATGATATTGCATGCTCTGTATGTTGCCACAGAAAGTGCAAAAAATAGATAGACACACTGTCAAACAATAAAACTTTATTACATTTATAGAAAAAAGTACAGATAGTAGACGATGCAGCATTGACAGGGAAAAAGTTAGTGGTCTTTATCGAATGGCATCAAGCTGCCATGATACCTGACCGGCAGGACTCAAAGAAGTCAGTAAATTTCTCACGGATGCTGGCCCCTCTGTAATTGCCCCTTGTATGTGTCCAATCTGCGCCTTCTATCTCATCCATTAAAGAGTCCTCGAAAAGGTATTCATCTCTTTCGCAGACAAAATTGTGGAGTGAACAGGCAGCTCTTACAGCAATTATGGCGTTTTCCATGCTTAAAGTTATTGGCGTGTGAAGAAATCACCGTTTGTTTGCCAGGATTCCGAAAGTACACTCCACAACTCTTCGTGCTCTTGTTAGCCGATAATTAAAGACCCTTTTCTTCACAGACAGTGACCAGTTAGCATATGGCCTGAGCATTTTTTCTGAAAGAGTGAAAGCCTCATCACCAACAAATATTAAAGGGAGAGAGGGTTCTGATGTTCCAGGGAGCGCTTGTTCGTTTGGGAGGTCTAGTGCGTTCTCCCGAATCATTCTTCCAAAACTTGAGTGGGAAAAAAATGCCGATATAGGTGAACAAGTAGTTTGCATCAGCCACTGCCAGAAGAATGAAAGAAAAATATTTTTTATACTTAAAAAATTTTGTCCCACTACCGACTGACCTCACAATTCTGATGTGCTTGCCGTCTATGGCACCAACACAGTTAGGGAAGTTGCAGCGCTCCCAAAACAACTCAGCTTTGGTGTTCCATTCCTCTTTGTTTGGTTTTCTCATGACCACATCACTTAGGACCACCCAGATGGTGATACGGGTGTCACGCACAATTGTGCTCACCGTAGATTTTCCGATTTGAACTCGTAGTGTAATCTGGCAAATGAATTTCCAGTTGCTAGGTACCTGAAAAAAATATAAAATAAATTTAGTTATGTTTTTTTTTTTTTTTATTACAGAAGGACTCATACGCACTAGGTGGTGGAGCCTCAAGGACACACTTCAGAGACACCAGAGACTGCAGCGTGAAGCAAGGAGTGGGTCTGGTGCCCCCCCAAAGCGTCCCTATGCCTTCGCCAGATACATGGATTTTTTTAAGCCAGTACTAGAATTACATAGTTACATAGTTACATAGTAGGTGAGGTTGAAAAAAGACACAAGTCCATCAAGTCCAACCTATGTGTGTGATTATGTGTCAGTATTACATTACATATCCCTGTATGTTGCGGTCATTCAGGTGATTATCTAATAGTTTCTTGAAGCTATCAATGCTCCCCGCTGAGACCACCGCCTGTGGAAGGGAATTCCACATCCTTGCCGCTCTTACAGTAAAAAACCCTCTACGTAGTTTAAGGTTAAACCTCTTTTCTTCTAATTGTAATGAGTGGCCACGAGTCTTATTAAACTCTCTTCTGCGAAAAAGTTTTATCCCTATTGTGGGGTCACCAGTACAGTATTTGTAAATTAAAATCATATCCCCTCTCAAGCGTCTCTTCTACAGAGAGAATAAGTTCAGTGCTCGCAACCTTTCCTCATAACTAAGATCCTCCAGACCCTTTATTAGCTTTGTTGCCCTTCTTTGTACTCGCTCCATTTCCAGTACGTCCCTCCTGAGGACTGGTGCCCAGAACTGGACAGCATACTCCAGGTGCGGCCGGACCAGAGTCTTGTAGAGCGGGAGAATTATCATTTTATCTCTTGCGTTGATCCCCCTTTTAATGCATGCCAATATTCTGTTTGCTTTATTAGCAGCAGCTTGGCATTGCATGCCATTGCTGAGCCTATCATCTACAAGGACCCCCAGGTCCTTTTCCATCCTAGATTCCCCCAGAGGTTCTCCCCCCAGTGTATAGATTGCATTCATATTTTTGCCACCCAAATGCATTATTTTACATTTTTCTACATTGAATCTCATTTGCCATGTAGTCGCCCACCCCATTAATTTGTTCAGGTCTTTTTGCAAGATTTCCACATCCTGCGGAGAAGTTATTGCCCTGCTTAGCTTAGTATCGTCTGCAAATACAGAGATTGAACTGTTTATCCCATCCTCCAGGTCGTTTATGAACAAATTAAATAGGATTGGTCCCAGCACAGAACACTGGGGAACCCCACTACCCACCCCTGACCATTCTGAGTACTCCCCATTTATCACCACCCTCTGAACACGCCCTTGTAGCCAGTTTTCAATCCATGTACTCACCCTATGGTCCATACCAACGCACCTTATTTTGTACAGTAAACGTTTATGGGGAACTGTGTCAAATGCTTTTGCAAAATCCAGATACACCACGTCTACGGGCCTTCCTTTATCTAGATGGCAACTCACCTCCTCATAGAAGGTTAATAGATTGGTTTGGCAAGAACGATTCTTCATGAATCCATGTTGATTACTGCTAATGATATCATTCTTATTACTAAAATCTTGTATATAGTCCCTTATCATCCCCTCCAAGAGTTTACATACTATTGATGTTAGGCTAACTGGTCTGTAATTCCCAGGGATGCTTTTTGGGCCCTTTTTAAATATTGGTGCTACATTGGCTTTTCTCCAATCAGCTGGTACCATTCCAGTCAATAGACTGTCTGTAAAAATTAGGAACAACGGTCTGGCAATCACCTGACTGAGTTCCCTAAGTACCCTCGGATGCAAGCCATCTGGTCCCGGTGATTTATTAATGTTAAGTTTCTCAAGTCTAATTTTAATTCCGTCCTCTGTTAACCATGTAGGTGTTTCCTGTGTTGTGTCATGAGGATAAACACTGCAGTTTTGGTTACTGAAGCCCCCCGATTCACTCGTGAAGACTGAGGAGAAGAATAAATTCAATACCTTTGCCATCTCCCCATCCTTTGTAACCAGATGTCCTTCCTCATTCTTTATGGGGCCAATATGGTCTGTCCTCCCTTTTTTACTGTTTACATACTTAAAGAATTTCTTGGGATTGTTTTTGCTCTCCTCCGCTATGTGTCTTTCATGTTCTATCTTAGCCGTCCTAATTGCACCCTTACATTTCTTATTGCATTCTTTATAAATTCTGAATGCTGAGGATGATCCCTCAACCTTGTATTTTTTGAAGGCCTTCTCCTTTGCTTTTATATGCATTTTTACATTGGAGTTAAGCCACCCAGGATGTTTGTTCGCTCTTTTAAATTTATTACCCAATGGGATACATTGGCTAATGCCCTTATTTAATATGCTCTTAAAGCAAACCCATCTCTCCTCCGTATTCTTTGTTCCTAATATTTTATCCCAATTTATGCCTTTTAGCAAGGTTTGTAGTTTAGGGAAGTTGAGGAAGTAAGTTATGAGGAAGTAAGTTATGATACATGAATCGGTCACTCTACCATCTCTATATAATTAACTAGTCCTAACCTTTACTTCTCCCTCTATCAGCTATACTTTTTATTTCATAACAGTTCCAGTTTACATTTTTTGTATTGCAGCACGGAAGCAAGTTGGGAGGAGGAAGAGGAGGAGGAGGAGTGGGAGGAGGAGCATGCTCCTAGTGTTGACGGTGATGAAGGAGTATCATTTGCTTGCACAAATCAGGAGGATTCATCTATGGAGCTCCAGGGTGATCTGATCGAGGTACATGAGTCCTCTGCTCAGCAGCGAGATAATGAGGATACGGATGTTTCGACACCTTCCGGCAGAAGGCAAAGGCAAGCATCTGCTTCCCGCAGGAAGAAAAGCAGCAGGGCAGCAGAACAGGTTGAAGACCAAGACCAGACCAATAAATTACTACACATAGTGTCAGGTATCACTGAACAAATCGATGCCCAGCGATGCCCTCACACTATGTTTGCCATTAGTTTGGTGCCTATTCTCAAAGAGGTCTTGCCAGACCATTACTTTAATATGAGGATTGCAGTGCAACATTGCATCCATTCATTCACTGTGCCACGCCATGTTTCTGTGCCAATGCACGACATTCCTAGTACTCAAATATTTACTCCCATTTCTTCTGCCTCAAACACTGCACCAAACCATTATCCCTCTAGTTTAGCAGAACCCTCTAGCATGTATGAGACCCCCAGATCACGAATCCCATATCCTATTCCTTCACCTGTTGCCTCAGTAATTTCACCCCAAAGTAGAACCACGGATATCGGCAGACAAATGGATACGAAACCACGTGACTCAACATCTTACCATGTCCCGACACAAAACAGACCAGCACAACTCTACGAGCAAATACCGACTGTGGCAAATCCATTTCCACCTGTAACAAGACCAATGGAACAGCAGAAACTGACATTATCCATATCACAATCGATCGCTTGAAGTAGCCTCAAACATGCCTACACCCTATCGACAATATGGGCCCCCAAGTGTACCACCAGATAACGAGATATCCCCACCTGTGTTGAGGAAATATCCCTCAACACAAGGTGAAGCCTTGCAGCTAACACCACCAAGCTCTTCAACAGCAACACTACAACGGCATGATTTAACTAAGCCTGATGAACATAGTTCACCAAGTTGTTTGAATTTGTAGCTGACTACCTGCTAATGCCGCTACCAACTTCACGTTGAAAACTGATACTTTCTTTGTTAGCGTTATGTTTTTGTTAAATTATTTTTTGTAATTTTGAATAGTGTATTCCAAAATGCTATCATATTTTGAATGGCTCAGGGAAATAGAGATGTAGAGAAAAAAGATTAGGGGGAAAGTGGAGATGAAGATGCGAGGGATGGAGGATGAGAGAGTGGGAGATGACAGGGAGGATGAGTTGGAGGGATAGAGTTTGAGTTACTAAAGTTTTGTAACTTAATATTAAAGTTCAGTTACGTTCAAGCTAGACAGTCAGAGGAAGCAAGACAGTCAGAGGAAGCAAAGAGAGTCAGAGGAAGCAAGAGAGTCAGGGGAAGTTAGAGAGTCAGAGGAAGTAGAGAGTCAGAGTGAGTTAGAGAGTAGGAGGAAGTAAGAGAGTCAGAGGAAGTAAGAGAGTCAGAGTGAGTTAGAGAGTCAGAGTGAGTTAGAGAGTCAGAGGGAGTTAGAGAGTCAGGGGAAGTTAGAGAGTTATAGAGTCAGAGGAGGTCAGAGAGTCAGAGGGAGTTAGAGAGTCAGAGGAATTTAGAGAGTCAGAGGGAGTTAGATTGTTTCCAAAATATTTCACGCAAAGTATGTAATCAGAAAATAATTACGTATTAAGTTTTTGAAAATAAAAAAATAAATACTTTTTTGGAACACAATTTTGTTGTCATATCTGTCTGCATTCTTTGCATTCCTTACTATAGCTTACTATGGTGCATAGCATAAAATTTCACAAAGTATATCTATAAAATTTTACCTTAATGTAACAAGCAACCTTTCCGCTGGCTCCACACTATTCCGAAAGGTGGTGTTCTGATACTCCAAACGTGTACCAAGCAGCAATTAATCGAAACTAAGGAATAAAACCACAAATTCAATGTAAGTGACAGGCTAAAGCCCATACACAAAATCAAATAGAATGGTAATAGGCAAGAGTTCTAGTAAAAGGAGAAAAGAGATCAAAAGTGGGATTGGTGGTCAGTGGCATTGGTGGTCAGTGAGATTGGTGGTCAGTGGAATAGGTGGTCAGTAAGATTGGTGATCAGTAAGATTGGTGGCCAGTGGGATGCATGCCCTACATTGGTGGTCAGTGGGATTGGTGGTCAGTGCCATTGGCGGTCAGTAAGATTGGTGGTCAGTAAGATTGGTGGTCAGTGGCATTGGCATTGGTGGTCAGTGGGATTGGTGGTCAGTGGGATGCATGCTCTTACATTGGTGGTCAGTGGGATTGGTGGTCAGTGGCATTGGTGGTCGTGGGATTGGTGGTCAGTGGCATCGGTGGTCAGTAAGATTGGTGGTCAGTGGCATTGGCATTGGTGGTCAGTAAGATTGGTGGTCAGTGGGATTGGTGGTCAGTGGGATGCATGCCCTTACATTGGTGGTCAGTGGCATTGGTGGTCAGTGGCATTGGTGGTCAGTAGGATGCATGTCAGTGATAGATAGTAAGAAGGAAGGAGGAGGAGAAGGAAGAGGGGTACAGGTACTAACCTATTTACTGACATCCGGGAATGGTTGAAGAACTTCTCCTCATGCTGCCTGAGATCATTGTAGAGGGTCCTGAACTGGCCTCTCTCTCTTCCCTATTTTGAATAATTGGATGGACCCAATATCTTCTTGTACTCATCAGTCTCTTCCTCCTCCTCTTCCTCCTGGCTTTGTCCATCAGGACTGCAGCAGTAGCAGTAACAACTGCTGCCATGATCAACGGCATTTGATGAAACATAATGACCACAAATCAAAATCCTCACTGACTACTCACAAACAAACCACTCTCCTCAACGACAATACTCTCCCCACAAAGGAAAACAAGGAAGAGCACAGGAAGTTAACACCCATTTTCTTCTTGCCTTTTCGATTGGCCTGAGCACAAATTGCATCTGTGCCTAATTTACCTTTTAAGCGCAAAAAATTCACATTGAATTCGCAATACAATTGCGCTGTTAATAAGCAAACACGCAATGAAAAAATTTGCATCAAAATCGCATCGCACAAGTGTGAACCGGCACTAAAAGACAATTGAATCTGACATTTTAAATGCATTACAAACATTATGGATATTATTCATGGCTTTAGTGTGAATGCTATGATAACTTTTTTATACATAGACCATTAATTGTGTATAGTTCTGTGTAAAGCAATGTATACAGCACTGTTCAGGACTACTAAGTATAGCATTAACTATCTTCCTGCAAATACTCAAACCTGAGTCTCGTGCCTAATTTTAGACCCAAACAATTCTTATTTTGAAACATTCAGCAAATAATCCACACAATTAATAAGAAGGCCAAAGCTTAAATATTAAAAGATTCTTTAAAATATTAAGGCCCTGTTCAAACGAGTGCGATTTCAGATGGGACTTGAGTTGCACAGAATTGCATGACGATGTAAATCACATTGTTTTCAAAGGTGCCTGTTCACATCAATGCAATTCAACACAGCACAATCTTGGAAAAGGTTCCTGCACTACTTTAGTGGCATTTCAGGGTAATTTTGGTCCCATAGAATATACAAACCACATCCAACTAACATCCAAGTTGCACTACATATTTGCACTGAAAGTCAGACCAAAATCTAATTGTAGCTGTGGAAAGCTTCCCTGAAACAGATTTTGGATAATTTATAAAAACATGCTTTGTGACACGAGCTTACATTGACTATGCAATTCAGTAAAATTACTTACTCTATCGCATTCAGGAAATCATCCATAATTGTAGTGGTTACACCTGTATGAAAAAATAAAATTTAGTATATAGGTAATTGTTAGCTGTTGTTACCTTAATGTGACATAATTTATAAAAAGCTTCTAACAGAAATAATCTCTAAAATTTTTCGAAAAACGTCTGCAAACGATTAATCTCTTACAATGCAATATTTCCTTTCATGGTACATGCCAGTGGTTAGGTATGCATATCTGGCAGTCATTAGCCTTGAAGTCGTTTTGGTGATCAGTGAAGTAGCATCAAATTGCTCAGATGAACTTCATAAAATCTTTTTGATCTGCTAGTAGTATTTCCCTGTAGCTTTCATGTTTTATTATGTTCCTGGCCAACTGTTATTTTTTTTTTTTAATACCAACAATTTTTAGTGAAGCTTATGGTAACAATACAATACAAAATGCAAAGTTGGGTCTAATATCATCACAGCTCTCTGTATACATAGTACAAGCAGTGAAGAACTCAAAGATTTGTATCCTAACCGGGATATACTAATGCATATATAAGAACCATCACCTGACTAACTATGTAACTATGTAAATCTCTCAGTAAAGCATCCAATATAGTTATAGAGTTCCAAGTACAAAAAGTACAATTTATATAAAGTCAAGTATATCAGTCAAAACCTATTAACTTCTAGCATCTAAATAAAAAGACAGAGTTTTCTATTTACAGTACGTTTATAAATATGCATGGTATCCATGATAGTGTGATGAATTCTATGCATAAGTTTTATGGCCTCCATTCTATGTAGCACCTGAGAACGGAGAACTATAGGGGAGCACCAATTCATGGCTATTGCCCATTGTATAGCACTAAAAAGAGCTAAACTTTGACTTAGGGGTGGCACTTCTGGCATAATTTGACCACAGTAGTTCTAGGAGGTAGTACAAGTTGATTGAAGAGCATTCAAAGTGAAGCTAGTATATTTGGGCTGAAGAAGAGTGCCATTTTGCCAAATGGGCAAATCTGACCGCAAGATAATATTGCAGAGATTTGGTAATCCCAGACCTCCCTAAAATTGGGGTGTGTACACTAGGGATATGAAAGTATGAGACTACCAAGCCAAATTAAATATATATATATATCGAGCCCCTCACCTCATCCCAAAATAGTCAAGGGAAAAATAGGAAAAATTTGCCCCGGGGATTGTATGGGTGGGGGGTTGAGTTCATATATAACAGGTCAAGAGAGTAGAAAGATAGTAAAAAATATATAACTTTATTCAAAAATTACATGAGATACATAGTTAAAAAGCAATATAGTGAACAATTCATAGAGTTAAACTCCTGCACCATGTCAGAAGGGGCTCTAAGACAGAAGAACACAATCGAACATGATAATCAGGATACCCAACATGTTTCGGACTATTGTTAGTACAGTTCCTTCTTCAGGGATTTTGTGAGGATATACTGTATGGTTAGTTCAAAGACAATAATCGTGTCCTAGACAGATGGTAGTTTGATGGCTTAACAGATGACACTCCGATTTCCGATCTCCATAGTAACAATCAATAATATACTTTTAGGAAAGTAGAGCAGTACATGAGCCCATGTATTGGGGGCTGAAGACTGGGAGGTATGTAGAGCTTCCCCAGTGTGTCTGGTAAAACATAGCATCAAAGTGGGGACCAGCTGGGCGTGTCGGGCCAAGGGGTCCACAAGGAACAGCAAAAAGAAGGGTACAGGCCCTTAATAGCTGGGACCGCAATGAAGACGGCTTGTTCCTAGGTGTAGAACAAGGCCCATAATGCACTGCGGCATCAAAGTGCATTGCTGTCTGATGATTGGCCAAGCATGCACTATGACCCGCATGCTTTGGCCAATCACAGTGCCGTCAGCAAAGAGAGCCATCATTGGCCAAAGGCAGGGTGCCTTTGGCCAATTATGGCTCAGGGGGTTAAGTCCATGCCCCACACTATATAAGGCCACCTGCATGGCTCTGTGTAGTGTGTTGCTGGCATTGACCGAGAGAGAGTGTCATTTCATTTAGATTGAGCAGGCAGGCGATTCAGTTAGCTGCAGTGTATTTAGTATATATATATATATATATATATACATCCAGGCTTGTATATATATGTATATACACTGTATCTAGTTTAACTAGATCTGACTGCAGGCCGTTCCTTGTGTACTGTTTCTAATATACTTCAGGCAGGCAGGTGATTCAGTTAGCTGCAGTGTATTTAATATATATATATATACAGTCAGTGTCATATTATATATATATATATATATATATATATATATATATATATATATATATCCACAGCATACAGTTTAGCTATATCTCACTGCAGGCCATTCCTGGTGTATGTTTTCAAATATACTTTCAGGCAGGCAGGTGATTCAGTGAGCTGCAGTGCATAAAATATATATACAGTCTCCTACATATATATATCCACTGCATTCTAATCTAGCCAAGCCTATATCTAACTGTAGGCCATTCCTGGTGTAGGTTTTCAAATATACTTTCAGGCAGGCAGGCAGGTGATTCAGTGAACTGCAGTACATAAAATATATACACAGTCTCCTACATATATATCCACTGCATTCTAGTCTAGCCAAGCTTATATCTGACTGCAGGCCATTTCTGGTGTACATTTTCAAATACACTTTCAGGCAGGCAGGTGATTCAGTGATCTGCAGTGCATAAAATATATATACAATCTCCTACATATAGATATCCACTGCATTCCAGTCTAGCCAAGCCTATATCTGACTGCAGGCCATTCCTGGTGCACGTTTTCAAATATACTTTCAGGCAGGCAGGCGATTCATTGATCTGCAGTGCATAAAATATATATACAGTTTCCTACATATATATATATCCACTGCATTCTAGTCTAGCCAAGTCTATATCTGACTGCAGGCCATTCCTGGTGTACTTTTTCTAGTAAACTTCAGGCTGTGTTTTGCTAATAAAATTTTACAGCATGTCTGGAAGGCCACCAAGGTCACTCCTTCCCTAGCCCCACCATCATGCACGGAGGAGTCCCCCAAACTGTTCGACCACAGTGATGGGTACATGCTGCAGGAGGATGCGCAGCATTTTGAAGGCTCTGATGATGGTACCCAGGTTGAGGAAGGCAGTAACGTGAGCCCCGAGAGAGGGGGTGCCCAAGAAGGACAAGAAACTGGCAGTCATGTTCCCCCAGCTGCAGCATACTGCCAGGTTTGCTCCAGTGACGAGGAGGGAGGGGATGATGAGGTCACTGACTCTATGTGGGTGCCTGATAGAAGAGAGGAGGAGGAGGCACATCTCCAATGAGGCAGGATGCCCTTCAGGGGCCAGCTTAAGGGCAGCCACCCGACTGCATCACACCGCAGAGCTCCGCATGTGCAGGGCGCTGCTGACTCCCCGTGTATTTTGAAAAATTCTTTGTTTTGGGCCTTTTTTGATACGTGTGCAGCAGATCACACCATTGCTGTTTGCAGCATATGTCTGAAGAGTATCAAGCGTGGCCAAAACAGCAGCCGCTTGGGCACCACATGCTTGACCAGACATATGTCGACCTCCCATGCAGTCCATTGGCAACAGTACTTAAAAGACCCACACCAAAGAACAAGGTGGACCTCTCCTTGTTCCTCAACAGCTGGGATCTCCAACCCCACTATACCTTCAGTCCTCTCAGAAACCTGCACTGAGAGGAATGAAGGTGTAGAATTAGGTGTGCCATGTACTTGCGTGCAATCTGCTATCGCTGCACAAACATCTGGTTGTAGCAGGCAAATTTCCCTACCCCAGTTGCTAAACCGTCGAAAGAAATTCAGTCCCAGCCATCCACATGCTCAGCGGCTGAATGCTAGCTTGGCTAAATTGCTAGCACTCCAACTGCTGCCTTTTCAGCTGGTAGACTCTGCCCCCTTTCAATGTGCGGTACCTCAGTGGCAGGTTCCCAAATGCCATTTCTTTTCACAGAAGGCCATTCCGGCTCTCTACCGGCATGTGGAAGGCAATGTCTTGGCCTCGTGGGATAGGGTGGTCAGCGGTAAGGTGCATATTACCGCTGACTCATGGTCCAGTAGGCATGGACAGGGACATTACCTTTCTTTCACAGTGCACTGGGTAACTCTGCTGGCAGCTGGGAAGGATGCAGGACAGGTTGCAGTATTGTTGCCGCTTGTTCCACCACCACGCCTCCAAAATGCTAGTAGTGGTGATTCTGCCACACCTCTGTCCTCCACCCCCTCCTCTTTTTCTTCCTCTATGGCCTCTTCCTCTGCAGATTTGTTTTCGGAACCAGCGGTGCTCCATAGGCGTTCAAGGGGCTATGCAAGCACTCAGGCAAAAAGATGCCATGCTGTGCTTGAGTTGGTCTGCTTGGGGGACTCGAGGCACGCTGGGGCAAAGATTCTGTCAGTTCTGCGGGGGCAGACTCAGAGGTGGTTGATGCCACTCCAGTTTCAGCCAGGAATGGTGGTTTGCGACAATGGCACCAACCTCCTCTCCGCCCTCCGACAGGGACATTTGACCCATGTTCCCTGTTTGGCTCACACCTTTAATTTGGTGGTGCAGCGGTTCTTGTGCAGGTACCTGGGCTTACAGGATCTCCTGAGGCAGGCCAGGAAAGTCTGTGGGCATTTCCGCCGGTCATATAATGCCAGTGCTCTCAAAAGGAATGGAACCTGCCCAAGAACCGCCTAATTTTTTGACATGCCCACCAGGTGGAACTCAATGTTGGCAATGCTCCAGCGGCTGCACATGCAGCAGAGGGCCATCAATGAGTACCTGTGTGAGTATGACACCAGGACAGGGTCAGGGGAGCTTGGCTTTTTTCCGTCACGCCAGTGGCTACTGATCAAGGATGCATGCACTGTCCTGTCACCATTTGAGGAGGCCACGAGGATGGTGAGCAGTGACAGTGCATGCATCAGTGATATTGTCCCTCTGGTCTTCCTGTTGGAGCACACGCTTCGAGGAATAATGGACAGGACACTTGAGGCAGAACAGAGGGAGGAAGAGGAGGACTTCCTTACCTCTCAAGGCCTCCTTTATCCAGGCAGTATTTCTGCGGGCCTGCCGATCACACAGGAAGAGGAGGAGGAGGATGAGGATTGTGTCAGCATGGAGGTGGAGCCTAGCACTCAGCAACATCCTAGCACTCAGCAAACATCTCAGCAAACATCTCGGGAGGCCTTGCAGAAAGGTTTGTGCAATGCGTTTCCAGAGCATGGGAGGTTACAATTTCCTTGTCCTCCTGGACAATGTGTTGCTGAGGCTTCGGTCAGTCACAGAAGGAGCGATGGAGAAGGTAGCCGATGCGTTCTGATAGGTCTGATTGGTTCCAGCAACCATCACCAGTGTCTGATTTACAGGAATACCTAGGGGCAAGATCAGATTTGGAGACCTTTCCAACCGAAAATCCACTGGGTTACTGGGTTTTGAGGATGGATCACTGGCCAGAGCTTGCACAATATGCAGTTGAGCTACTGGCCTGTCCTGCATCCAGCGTTCTTTCTGAACGCACATTCAGTGCTGCTGGAGACTTTGTAACTGATCACAGAGTGCACCTGTCCACAGACTCAGTTGATCGGCTCACCTTCATAAAAATGAACCAGTCTTGGATCACCAGCTACCAAGCACCTGATGCTGATGTAACTGATTAATTTTTCTATGAATGTGAGATCCCTTGAAGACTGCCTATGCTGAGTGACTATCCTGTTATGCTGAGTGACTATCCTATTCCTCCTCAATGTTCATGTTGATAGCTTCTAAGAACATTTTTGTTTCAGGCCACCACCATCAGTGCCTAAGACCCAATTTTTCTGCCCCTGTTTAATAGGGGCGTATAATTATAATTTTGCTGTAATATTTTGCAGCAGGGCTCGTTCTTGCGCTCAACTAGAGTATCTGTGAGGGGGTTGCAGTATTGTGGCACCACCACCAGTGCCTAAGGCCCAGTTTTTCTGCCCCTGTTTAACAGGGGCGTGTAATCACATTTTTTGCTGTAATATTTCACAGCAGGGCTCGTTCTTGCACTGAACTAGAGTATCTGTGAGGGGTTACAGTGTTGTGGCACCACCACCACTGCCTAAGACCCAATTTTTCTGCCCCTGTTTTACAGGGGCGTGTAATTACAATTTTTGATCTAATATTTCACAGCAGGGCCCGTTCCTGCACCCACCAAGGGTAACTGTGAGGGCTTACAGTGTTGTGACACCACCACCACAAAACCATCAAAGGACCAATTTTTCTGCCCCTGTTCAACAGGGGCATGTAATTACAATTCTTGATACAATATTTCACAGCAGGGCCCGTTACAGCGCCCACCAAGACTAACTGTGAGGGCTTACAGTGTTCTGGTACCACCAACACCTAAGGCCCAATTCTCTGCAGAGTATATAGGGCAGGCCATATAGTATATACAGGCGGTCCCCTACTTTCAAACATCCGACTTACAAACAACTCCTACTTACAAACGGAGGGAGACAACAGGAAGTGAGAGGAAATCTACTCCTAGGAAGGGAAATTCTCTCCTGTAAGAGTTAATATGGGAAAAAGGTGTCTCCACTGATGCTTTATGACCAATCCTTTCAAACATCCGACTTACAAACAACTCCTACTTACAAACGGAGGGAGACAACAGGAAGTGAGAGGAAATCTACTCCTAGGAAGGGAAATTCTCTCCTGTAAGAGTTAATATGGGAAAAAGGTGTCTCCACTGATGCTTTATGACCAATCCTTGTGTAATAACCCCAAATTTTCAAAATCCAATTGTCATTGGGACAGAAAGTGAGGTGACATTTTCTGAACTGGGGCACAGACAGCAAAACAAATGTTACAGGGGTGATAACCCTTCCCTATGTTATCCAAAAAGCTTAAAAATAGATTTTTGGGCTGGAGCTACACTTACAAAATATACCTGTTCCAAATTACAAACAGATTCAACTTAAGAACAAACCTACAGTCCTTGTCTTGTTTAGACCGCCTAAATACTCCTGGGGGCCCCACGCCTTTTCTTTTTTTAATTTGGGTGCGGGGTTCCCCTTAATATCCATACAAGACCCAAAGGGCCTGGGAATAGGTGGGGGGGTACCAATGACGTTTTTCTCAATAATTTCCATCCATATTGCCCGGTACCCGACATTACATTACAGCCACAAGCAGGTTTAGATGACTTTTATTCCATGAAAGGTGGTTCTCACAATTTGGAGTTGGTGGGAGGAGTTTAGTAATGGCGCCGAGTAGGTGCACACCATAGGAGCTCCGGGTCTCCAACCCCATACAACCTTGTCTAATGAAACGATATTAGGTCCGCCCGCTCCGCCAATCCCCTCTACCAGTCTCACTTGAGCAGGCTAGAACCTCTGTCCCTATCGTGCAGACAGCATAGTGGAGAACGGGAGAAGCGGTTGTTGTATCGGCAACGTTAGAGGAACACCCTCGTTACCGCAAAAGTGCAGCTGCACCGTTTCTCTCTCCCCCCCTTTCTCGCTAAGAGTCATAGGACATCGCTCTGGGAGGAAGGCTGAAGGAGAGAGAGGTGGGAGAGGTGGAAATTGAAGATGTGGTGTGCCTGGGTGAAATTCCTACCTCTCCTATCTGAGCCTGAGAATCTGTGAGGCTGGAGCTGAGACACCCCACGGGGAGAGGAGACAGGTAAGAGGGAGGAGGCGCCAGGGTGCCTGGAAATCGGCAAACAAACACACAGGGGAAGTGTGAGGAAGTGTGAGGAGGACGCCGAATCCCTGAAGGGTAAGCCGAGGCTCACGGAGGGTCCCTGAAGGGAGTTGAACAAAGCAGAGCAAAGGGAGCAGCTCATGAGAGAGCCCATGGAGGAGACTGTGGAACAGAGAGGAGCCCCCCCCCCCAAGATAAGTAAAAAAGTATTAAATTATAATGTAAAAAAGCATATACATACAAGACTGTAAAGTGGAAGTGGGAACAGAGTATACTGTTATATGCGGGACAGAGTGCCTATAGCCAGAAAAACAAAGGAATGATTTAAAGTAACACCTAAAGTAAGCCTTATATAACCTATCTGGACGATTCAATCAGAGTGAACTTTATAATATATTTATGTGATTTGGGAGATCAGGACATACTGGCACTGGAAACTATTTTGCCTTTGTCGATTGGTTACTTGCTATGTGGGATCTTACTAAAAAGACCTAAGATTGCTTTTGCCCTCCCCCCCTTTTTTTTGAGGGGTAAGGCGGGGGTAAGGTGGGAAGATGAGGGGTAAGTCTGGAAGGGGAGGGGGAGTAGTGGCCAAATCCCCATGCCCTAGTTTAAGCCCCACTTCCGGCCCTATGAACAAGTATGTGACCCAAGGAGGAGACAGAGAAGGAGGAAGGGAAAACCACCAACTGAATATGAGGGAAAAGTGATACAAATTTTTCAAGACCTCTCGCAGGAAACCCTGAGAAGGAGAAGGACATTAAAACTTTTATTGAAAATTTTGCAGGAGCAAGAAATGCAAAATAACTGGGGCTTTCCTTCATGTTTGATTGTAAAGAGAAATGGACGTACTACTAAATTGAGATTTATAGAAGAAATCCCTGACTTCTGTAAAACACTGGAAATCCCAATACCAGAATATCTTAGGGAGACAACCAAAAGACAAGATAGACAGACGCTTGAAGAAGAGCAATGGCAGCTGATTCCCAGGAAATAGAATAGCAGAGCAACAACAAATAAAATCACTAAATCAAAAAAAAAAAAAAAAGTAAATAAAAATATTGAGATACGGACTGGGGGGGAAGGGAGGGAAGGGGAGAGGGAGGGGGGAGGCGGGCAGGAGGGTAGACAGAGTGTAAAGAAGCAGAAGAGGTTAGTGTGAAGGGGGCAGAGACCTGGATACGAGGTGTGCCCAGAAGCTACCACCCCAAGTATAGGAGAGGTAGACCCGAAGTGCCAAGCAGAATTCCACCTCAAGATAGAGGAGCAGGGTAAGAGATATCCTAAAAAGATAGGATACCTGCTCAAGACCATGTGGTCAAATTCCCAAGGTAGTAGGGGTGGGGAGGGGGGGAGTGGGGAAGAGAGGAGGTGAGGAGGGTAGATGGAAGGGAAAGGGAGGGATAAGGTTTGACCTATTGACCTTTCTGCCTTAATAAGAAATGAATTACCCCCGCGTGTCGCCCCATGTGTGGGGGCCCCCTCTTGCGGTTCTTCTCTGGACCAGGGGGGAGGACACCCCAGGGGGGATGCACGGGGGCTAGAGAGGAATGGAGGATATGAATAGCATAAAAATTTTGACTTATAACGTACGAGGATTAAACTCACCTGAGAGGAGACGGGTAATATTACGAGAATCAGAAAGAAATATGGCCGGAATCATATTCCTCCACAAGACATATATCACTCAAGACTCAAATACCAAACTATATATAAGAAATATTCCAATGTGGTTTTATGGAGACTCGCCAATTAGAAGGGCAAAAGGAGTAGCAATTGGATTCAGGAAAAATATTCTTTTTGTAATAGAAAAGAGAAAAGTCGACCCAGAAGGACGTTTCCTCTTCCTCATAGGGTCCATTCAGGGTACGAAGTATACACTTGCTAATGTATATTGCCCCAACATAAATCCCAAAAAGTATCTGGTGGGAATATTAAAAGATTTGATGGAATTTAAACAAGGTAAATTAATACTGGCGGGAGACTAAAGCTGGCCATACACCTATAGATTATCTGCAGATTTTCTATGGTTAGATGGAAAAAGTGGGAGACTTCTCCATCCACACAGTTTAGCGAACATGGAGAAATCTGTTGCACTTTTTCCATCTAACCACAGAAAATCTGCATATAATCTATAGGTGTATGGCCAGCCTTTGACTTTTCCATGGACCACAGACTAGACAGCACGCCAGCTGCATCAAATAGAGAAACAAAGCAACTAAGGTAGATCAAAAAAAAATTACACGAACATCAATTAGTAGATGCATGGCGAATTCAACACACGAGTACAAAAGATTATACATTTTATTCATCTGTTCATGGAACGTGCAAAAGAAAAATCCTAGTACTGAAGTACCTAATATACAGGGTGACTCTGTAGGTACTTAAAGGTCACTTGTGCCAACGTCCCCGATAGTGTCTTAGAAGCATCAAAGGACTAAAAAATGGGACTTTTGAGGCACAACTGTAATGGACTACAAAAGGTATGTAAAAAGGTTAAATTTTATTAATAACATACAAAGAACATGGGGAAAGGACATGGACATTTAAAAACAACACATCAGATAAAGGCATACAACGCATGTAGTAACACCATTGAGGATCCTATCCTGCAGTCTCCTAAGTGATTCTAATACTCATAACAGTACATTAAATTCCAAATATAGGAAAAGGGTAGACTTCCCCTAGAGGGTTTGAGATTGAAGGAGCACTGCAGGTCTGGTATTCCAAAGTGGTGTATTCTCCAATTGCTCTACATGTTTCACGTTGACAGAGAACGCTTCTTCAGGAGCTAGAGGTTCTAATAAAAATACATACAAACAGAGAAAAAAACATATGTCAAAATCACAAAAAATTACAAAAAAAAATTTTTTAGAGGTTGTTCTCAGTAAGTGTACTGTAAGAAAGGTGCGAGTAACCACTTAATTAGAAAAGATAGAAAAATCCAACCCCTAGTGGCGAGGCATGGCAAGGGCCCTATGAAAGATTAAGGTCTCAGATGGAAGGACAGCACAAACCAGCGGTCCAGGACAGCCCATACAACAGGGGGTCTACAAAAACATTAGAAATCATAATTGAAATTAATGATTGAAATTGTGCAGGTTGGTGAGTAAGCAAGGGATGCCAGTAGTGCATAGTTTGCAAATTGGGTACTTAAACGCAGGGCTGGGGAACAAGGAGGGGGAGACCATACATACAAACAAGGGGGGGGGGAGAAGGGGGGGAGGGAAAGAGGGAAAAAGAAAAGGAAAAGAAAAAGAAAAAGAGAAAGAAAGCAGGGGGGGAAAGGGGGGGAGAAAAGAAGAGAAAAGGGGAGAGAAAAGAGGGAGGGAGGGAAGGGAGGGGGATTGGGAAAAGGCAGGTCTCCCAGGGTGGCGACGTTCTATGCACTTCCCAAAGTGCATAAGGACCCCTTGTCGCCCCCTGGGAGACCGATAATTTCAGGTATTGGAAGCCTAACAGATAACCCCAGTAAACTTGTAGATGCCACACTCATGCCCCATGTTACGGCTCTACCGTCGTACACCAAAGATACTCTAGACCTTTTGAAGCAGATTGAGGGGCTACCGGTCCCTCCCGACTCCCTGCTCGTGACCCTAGATGTGGAGGCTCTCTACTCCAGCATCCCTCACGAGCAGGGGGTCGGGACGGTCCGCACCTTTTTATATGAGGAGGATCACCACCAGTGGGATTACAACGAATTCATTCCTAAGCTACTTTATTTCATCTTGACCCATAATACTTTTGAATTTATGGGTTTCCACTACCTCCAAGTGCAGGGCGTAGCCAGGGGCACTTGCTGTGCCCCTGGCTACGCTAATTTGTACCTGGGGGGGTGGGAACGTCATTTGTTTTCTCGAGATCAACTCTCAGAATATCTAGATCATATTCTGATATGGAAACGCTACATAGATGATATTTTTATGATCTGGATGGGTACCAAAAATTCCCTACAACAATTTATGCAAATATTAGGCGTAAACCACTTTAATTTGAAGTTTACCCACCAATGTGATGTAAAAAGTATTAGCTTTTTGGATCTCGAGATTTACAAAGACGTCAATAATACCTTGTCCACCAATTTGTACCGGAAAACAACAGCAGGAAATACACTGCTTCACGCCACTAGCGCACACCCACCATCCCTGATAAAAAGCATACCGTATGCGCAATACATTCGTCTCTGGCGAAACTGCACCCATATGATAGATTTCCAACACCAGGCGAACCTGCTTAGATCTCGCCTGTTAGCCAGAGGATATAGTCGGTCACTGTTACGGAAAGCGTTTAACAAAGCTAAAAACAGACCGCGGAATGAATTACTCTATGCCAAAAAAGCCCGACCCCAAGATTCCACCGTCAAATTGAGTACCCGATTTTCTGCCCATTACCGAGACATCCATAGCATTCTTAGAAAGCACTGGCATTTTTTAGTAGAGGATCCTATCCTGAAGAAATATGTAAACCCTTACCCAGGGATAGTCTATAGACGTACGGTGTCCTTAAAGGACCGTCTTGTATCCAGCCAATACAAAACCTTTAATTCAACCTCTCCTCGAGAACCAAGAGGCACCAAGCCCTGCGGTAATTGTTCTTTTTGTCCGTGGATATCTTTTGAATATCCAATCTTGCTCCCAAACGGCGAAACCTATTACCCAAAATTTTCAGCATCATGTCAAACACAGGGGGTGGTCTACCTGATGTCCTGTACCTGTGGGGATTTCTATGTGGGGAAGACGGCCAGACAACTTAGACAAAGAATTAACGACCATGTCTATTATTCCGGGAATGGGAAGATGCTCACACCCGTGAGCAGACATCTTGATCTTCACCACCGGTTTGATACATCCAGTATTTCTTTCACTGTCCTGGCCGTCGTCCCTAAGAACCCCAGAGGGGGCGAATGGGACAGGCTCATTTTACAAAAAGAATCCCTTTAGATAGAACGTTTAAATGCTATCAAAGCGCCGGGTTTAAATGAATCCCTTTCATACAAACCGTTTCTTTGAGCCTGCCCTAGGTGGCGCTCTTTTTCCCCCCTCCAAATAACCCCCACTATCCCCTTTGCTTTGATCACGTCCCGTCCTCCGCCGTTCGTAAGCCAAACAATACATACACATGCCCAACAACGTATTGGGCAGCATGAACAAAAAAAAAAAAAAAATAATATAGCCTTGGGACTTTATCCGGCATTTTCTTTCTTAGTTCAGTTGTTTATGTGTTAGATGGCCCCCAAAAATAATTTTGATGTTTAACCTGGCAGAATTTTGTTTTCTGTCACACAATATTTGTTTTTGCTTCATTTATAACCATGTTTAGTATTTTGTATATACAAATTATAGGTGTTGTTTTATTTTTTGACTGCTCCGCCCCCCTGTGGTGACATATGGCATGGCGCCCTTAGTTTTCGGTCTTGCATGGATCAGGCTGGCCATCACATCTGGCGGTTTCCATGGCACAGCGCCGCACATCCGGTTCAACTCTCTGGCCGGATGTGCGGCGATTGACGGGGGCATGGGGACCCGATCGGGTTCCCATCTTCCCCGCCTCTGCAGCTTGCGCGTTGCTGTCGCCCCGTCTCCCCGGACCCTGCTTCAGCGCATGCGCGAAATTTCCATTGCCGCGCGTGCGCTGTGCGGTCCGGGTGACGGCGTCGCTCGGCGCACGCGCAGTTGCCTGCTTTGGGGCTCTGATTAGACCGGCTGCTCTCGGTCTGGATTTCCCCATATATAGGGCTAGTCTTTTCAATTTGGTGGGACATACAACAGGCATTAACCCAGCAGAGCAGTGCACTCTCAGATTCTCTTGCTATCTACCGTGGGGTAGGTCTGACTGATTGCTGCCTTTCCTGGCAAGGCTACTGCATACAAATATATACTGACCTCAGTATTTATGTTTATCGTCATTTGTATTTATGTTTTCTTTTATACACCAGAACTGCAGCTCATTCAAGCTCTCCCCTTACTGCAAGTATTTGATGTTATATTTATCTGGGATGCCCTGGTCTCTGTCTGCTGCCAGTCTGATCTTTTTCAGAGATACCTTTACTCTTGATCGTTCTCAGCGATCCATTGATTAAGTCCACCTTGCGAATACATCTTTTCCTTTTTATATTCAATCGGTAAGCCATTTTGGTTTATAAACCTTGCTAATCTAGCCACCTTTTTTGTATCTCCCTTCCCCTTTCTCCTTTCCTTTTTGCCTTTTCCCAACCCCCCTCCCTTCCCTCCCTCCCTCTTTTCTCTCCCCATTTTCTCTTCTTTTCTCCCCCCCTTTCCCCCCCTGCTTTCTTTCTCTTTTTCTTTTCCTTTTCTTTTTCCCTCTTTCCCTCCCCCCCCTTCCCCCCCTTGTTTGTATGTATGTATGGTCTCCCCCTCCTTGTTCCCCAGCCCTGCGTTTAAGTACCCAATTTGCAAACTATGCACTACTGGCAACCCTTGCTTACTCACCAACCTGCACAATTTCAATCATTAATTTCAATTATGATTTCTAATGTTTTTGTAGACCCCCTGTTGAATGGGCTGTCCTGGACCGCTGGTTTGTGCTGTCCTTCCATCTGAGACCTTAATCTTTCATAGGGCCCTTGCCATGCCTCGCCACTAGGGGTTGGATTTTTCTATCTTTTCTAACTAAGTGGTTACTCGCACCTTTCTTACAGTACACTTACTGAGAACAACCTCTAAAAAAAATTTTTTTATAATTTTTTGTGATTTTGACATATGTTTTTTTCTCTGTTTGTATGTATTTTTATTAGAACCTCTAGCTCCTGAAGAAGCGTTCTCTGTCAACGTGAAACATGTAGAGCAATTGGAGAATACACCACTTTGGAATACCAGACCTGCAGTGCTCCTTCAATCTCAAACCCTCTAGGGGAAGTCTACCCTTTTCCTATATTTGGAATTTAATGTACTGTTATGAGTATTAGAATCACTTAGGAGACTGCAGGATAGGATCCTCAATGGTGTTACTACATGCGTTGTATGCCTTTATCTGATGTGTTGTTTTTAAATGTCCATGTCCATTCCTCATGTTCTTTATATGTTATTAATAAAATTTAACCTTTTTACATACCTTTTGTAGTCCATTACAGTTGTGCCTCAAAAGTCCAATTTTTTAGTCCTTTGATGCTTCTGTTCATGGAACGTACTATAGGCTGGACTATATTATGGTGTAACATAGAAGTTTGGAGGAAGTAATAGAAACAACAATAGGAATAACAACAGTCTCAGACCACTCCCCAGTGATGTTGAAGATGAAACTCCATGGGGAGCTCCTTGGGATAGGCACATGGAGAATAAACGAAGATTTAATAGAGGATAGCAAAATTGAAAAAACCAAAACAGAAGAGATCGAAAAATATTTCCTGGAGGATGAAACCCCAGAACTGTCAAAAGCAACATATGGGAGGCACATAAGACTGTCATCGGGGGTAAATTGATATCTATTGGGGCAGGAAAAAAGAAGGAAAGAGGAAAAAATATGATGAGAATTATAAAAGAAATCCATGAACTGGAACAAAGGCATAAAAAGCAAGCTGAAAAGGAAATCCACTGGACCCTAATCATAAAAAGAGATCAAGTAAAAGACCTGATGGAACAGGCAATTAGGAAGGAGTTTAACAGGGTATCACAGGAGAGATATAAGTGGGGTAACAAGCCAGGGAAATACCTTACAAATATTTTAAGAAAAAAGAAGACCCTAAATTATATAGAGAGGATAAAAAATGTGAAAGGAGAAGTAATAAATAAGACATCAGATATTGCACTAGCCTTTCAACAATATTGTAGCGCATTATATGCAATAAAAAAGCAGTAGTCACAACAAAAAGAAGAAATAAGAGAAAAGAAGACACAAATCGACCTAAAAAAGGCTAAATGACCAAAAATTCAACCTGAACAATTGAAAGAGCTGGAAAAAAGGATAACACAAGATGAAATTAAAATGGCTTTGAAAAAAAACCCCTCAGGAAAAAGTCCAGGGCCAGACGGGTTCAGGATCAAATAATACAAAAGATTTCCAGAACAACTGACCCCAAAGTTATGTGAATACCTGAATAAGATAGGAGAAGACAAAGAAGTAAGACGAGAATCAAAACCAACTGCTCGAGCTATAGGCCTATTGCTTTATTAAATGCCAATACAAAAATCTATGCAAAAATCTTAGCCACTAGATTAAAAAAATGAATACCACTTTGGATAAACCCCGATCAGACTGGATTTGTTCTGGGTAGAGAAGGAAGGGACAATAGCATAAAAACAATTTTGATGTTACGAAAGCAGAAAACCAGTGGATCCCCAGTACTACTCCTGTCAATTGATGCAGAAAAAGCATTTGACGGGGTAAACTGGGGATTCGGGATGGATACGCTGCAACATGTGGGGCTGGGACCAAAAATTATGAAGTGGATTAAAAATCTATACAACGGGCCTACAGCAATGGTGAAGGTCAATGGGAGATTGTCACTGGTGTTTGAGATGTTCAATGGAACACGACAAGGTTGCGGCATACACAGATGACATCTTAATGTACGTGACTAACCCAAGGGTGACTTTGCCAAATATAATCAACCACTTCAGCCCCGGAAGGATTTACCCCCTTCCTGATCAGAGCACTTTTTACAATTTGGCACTGCGTCGCTTTAACTGCTAATTGCGCGGTCATGCAATGCTGTACCCAAACAAAATTTACGTCCTTTTCTTCCCACAAATAGAGCCTTCTTTTTTCATGTTATTTGATCACCTCTGTGGTTTTTATTTTTTGCGCTATAAAGGAAAAAGACAGAAAAATTTGAAAAAAAATGACATTTTCTACTTTTTGTTATAAAAAAAATCCAATAAACTCAATTTTAGTGATACATTTAGGCCAAAATGTATTCGGCCACATGTCTTTGGTAAAAAAAATGTCAATAAGCGTATATTTATTGGTTTGCGCAAAAGTTATAGCATCTACAAACT
This sequence comes from Aquarana catesbeiana, assembly GCF_042186555.1. Classification (NCBI taxonomy): domain Eukaryota; kingdom Metazoa; phylum Chordata; class Amphibia; order Anura; family Ranidae; genus Aquarana; species Aquarana catesbeiana. Next base: position 545,067,598 of record NC_133325.1, on the reverse strand, counting down.
AGGGTACTTTTTCTGAAATTTACACAGCTTTTAGTTTATGACTGCCTATGTCATTTCTTGAGGTGCTAAAATGGCAGGGCAGTACAAACCCCCCCCCCCCCCAAATGACCCCATTTTGGAAAGTAGACACCCCAAGGAAATTTCTAAGAGGCATGTTGAGCCCATTGAATATTAATTTTTTTTTTTGTCCCAAGTGATTGAATAAATGACAAAAAAAAAAACTACAAAAAGTTGTCACTAAATGATATATTGCTCACACATGCCATGGACATATGTGGAATTGCACCCCCAAATACATTCAGCTGCTTCTCCTGAGTACGGAGATACCACATGTGTGGGACTTTTTGGGAGCCTAGCCGCGTACGGGGCCCCGAAAACCAATCACCGCCTTCAGGATTTCTAAGGGCGTACATTTTTGATTTCACTCCTCACTACCTATCACAGTTTTGAAGGCCATAAAATGCCCAGATGGCACAAAACCCCCCCAAATGACCCAATTTTGGAAAGTAGACACCCCAAGCTATTTGCTGAGAGGCATGTTGAGTCCATGGAATATTTTATATTTTGACACAAGTTGCGGGAAAGTGACACTTTTTTTTTTTTTTTTTTAACAAAGTTGTCACTAAATGATATATTGCTCACACAGGCCATGGGCATATGTGGAATTGCACCCAAAAATACATTTAGCTACTTCTCCTGAGTATGGGAATACCACATGTGTGGGACTTTTTGGGAGCCTAACCGCGTACGGGGCCCCGAAAACCAATCACCGCCTTCAGGATTTCTAAGGGTGTAAATTTTTGATTTCACTCTTCACTGCCTATCACAGTTTCGGAGGCCATGGAACGCCCAGGTGGCACAAACCCCCCCCAAATGACCCAATTTTGGAAAGTAGACACCCCAAGCTATTTGCTGAGAGGCATGGCGAGTATTTTGCAGCTCTCATTTGTTTTTGAAAATGAAGAAAGACAAGAAAAATTTTTTTTTTTCTTTTTTCAATTTTCAAAACTTTGTGACAAAAAGTGAGGTCTGCAAAATACTCACTATACCTCTCAGCAAATAGCTTGGGGTGTCTACTTTCCAAAATAGGGTCATTTGAGGGGGTTTTGTGCCACCTGGGTATTCCATGGCCTCCGAAACTGTGATAGGCAGTGAAGAGTGAAATCAAAAATTTACGCCCTTAGAAAGCCTGAAGGCGGTGCTTGGTTTTCGGGGTCCCGTGGGCGGCTAGGCTCCCAAAAAGTCTCACACATGTGGTATCCCCATACTCAGGAGAAGCAACAGAATGTATTTTGGGGTGTAATTTCACATATTCCCATGGCATGTTTGAGCAATATATGATTTAGTGACAACTTTGTGCAAAAAAAAAAAAAAATGTTGTCTTTTTCCCGCAACTTGTGTCACAATATAAAATATTCCATGGACTCGACATGCCTCTCAGCAAATAGCTTGGGGTGTCTACTTTCCAAAATGGGGTCATTTGGGGGGGTTTGAACTGTCCTGGCATTTTATGCACAACATTTAGAAGCTTATGTCACACACCACCCACTCTTCTAATCACTTGAAGACAAAGCCCTTTCTGACACTTTTTGTTTACATGAAAAAATTATTTTTTTTTGCAAGAAAATTACTTTGAACCCCCAAACATTATATATATTTTTAAAGCAAATGCCCTACAGATTTTTTGGGGAAAAAACACACTTTTTTTAAATTTTAATGCACTAAAACACACTATATTGCCCAAATGTTTGATGAAATAAAAAAGATGATCTTAGGCCAGGTACATGGATACCAAACATGACATGCTTTAAAATTGTGCACAAACGTGCAGTGGCAACAAAATAAATACATTTTTAAAAGCCTTTAAAAGCCTTTACAGGTTACCACTTTAGATTTACAGAGGAGGTCTACTGCTAAAATGACTGCCCTCGATCTGATATTCGCGGTGATACCTCACATGCATGGTGCAATTGCTGTTTACATTTGATGCCAGACCGACGCTTGCGTTCGCCTTAGCGCGAGAGCAGGGGGGGGACAGGGGTGCTTTTTATTTTTCCTTTATTATTTTTTTGCTTTTTTTTATCTTATTTTTTAAACTGTTCCTTTCATTTTTTTTTTTAATCATTTTTATTGTTATCTCAGGAAATGTAAATATCCCCTATGATAGCAATAGGTAGTGACAGGTACTCTTTTTTGAAAAAATTGGGGTCTATTAGACCCTAGATCTCTCCTCTGCCCTCAAAGCATCTGACCACACCAAGATCGTTGTGATAAAATGCTTTCCCAATTTCCCAATGGCGCTGTTTACAGCCGGCGAAATCTAAGTCATGAAATGCTCGTAGCTTCCGGTTTCTTAGGCCATAGAGATGTTTGGAGCCACTCTGGTCTCTGATCAGCTCTATGGTCAGCTGGCTGAATCACCGGCTGCATTCTCAGGTTCCCTGTTGAGACAGGAGAGCCAGAGAAAAACACGGAAGACGGTGGGGGGGGCATTCCCTCCCACTGCTTGTAAAAGCAGTCTAGAGGCTAATTAGCCGCTAAGATTGCTTTTACATGAAAGCCAACCGCTGGCTGAAAAGAATGATACCAAGATGATACCCAAACCTGCAGGCATCATTCTGGTATAACCACTCAAAGTCGTGAATTGCGTACCTGAAGACAAAAAAATGGTTAACAATAAAACACAGTAAACGGTAAAGTATAACAAATTGCATACCTGAAAAGCAAACATGATAAAACACAATAACAATAAAACATTGCAGAATAGAATACAGTAAAAAAGAGCAGAACAATAGAGAGAGAATAGAGAGAGAGAGAACAATGAAACGACAACTATTTTTTTTTTATTTTATATTTTTTTTGTGTTTTTTTTTTTTATTTTACACTTTTTTTTGTAACTGTAACTTTTATAACTGTAACCGGTTCCAGGTACGTGGTCTCTCAAAATGCGATGGCATCTTGGGAGACCCTGTGAAAGTGTGCCTAGTCTGTGCAATGCTGTACCCTACGCTAATACTCAACTATTGTATGGTAGCGTTCAAAACATTCACCAATGCAAAGACCAGGATTGTCAGGACAGGAGGGACAATAATAGCGGGTGTCACGCTTATATCCGCGCTTGCTGCAGACACAACATCTTTTTTGGGGGGGTTCGTTGGGTAGGGGTACTCGGGAGGACATAAAAATGCCTCTCATGCAGCCGACTGCATTTGGTTGGGGATGTGAATGGGGGAAGTATGGGTGCTGCAGAAGTGGTGGGTTCCCAATTAGGATTGGCGAATGCAGCAGAAAGGGCACTATGGGCACGACGGGCCTGTGTTCGTCTTCTTGGTGGCAGTGGGACACTACTTGTGCTTGCCACCTCGCCAGCTTGAACTGCATTTATGGGACTCGCCACGTCACCAAGTGTTACTGCAGTGCTGGTTTGACTATGACCGGGGTGTACTAGGCCGTTGGTGCTTGGCACTTCACCAAAACGCTACCAAAAAAAACTGTTAGCGATCGCAGGGATCAGGCCTGACTCTGCGAACGCTGCAGTTATGCGTTTAGTGTTTTGTAAGTGACAGTGATCGATCAATACTGCACTTGGGTGGTCTGGGCTGGGCTGGGCGGAGGGGCAAAACGCAGGTGATAGCAGGTATCTGGGCTGATCCCGCTAATACTGCATTTTTGGAAACCCTAAACTGCTGGGGGCGCTAGTATAGATCTGATCGGATCAGATATTGATCCGTTCAGATACTATACCACTAAGGGAAGTGTATGCTGCGTGCGTGGGTGTTAGCGCTACTGGCACTAACCTGACGCTGCCTGGGGCTGGTGCTTACCAGTTTACCAAAACGCTACCAAAAAAACTGTTAGCAACCCTAAACTGCTGGGGACACTAGTATAGATCTGATTGGATCAGATATCGATCCGTTCAGATACTATACCACTAAGGGAGGCGTATGCAGCGTGCGTGGGTGTTAGCGGTACTGGCGCTAATCTGACGCTGCCTGGGGCGATGCATATCACCGCCGGGCAATCAGGGGGCTAAACCTTTATTAGGTAATAAAGGGTGGGTGCCCTGACACTATAAAAAATAAACAAACTAACCAGCGTCACCCGTAACGGTTATACGATGATCAGTGGTGAAAGGGTTAACTAGGGGGCAATCAAGGGGTTAAAACATTTATTAGATAGTATATGGGGGTCCCTGACGCTATAAAACGCTGGCGGCGAACCTAAATATTTACCTCCCTAACTAGCGTCACCAGTGATACTAATACAGCGATCAGAAAAATGATCGCTTAGTGACACTGGCGACAGGGGGTGATCAAGGGGTTAAAACTTTATTGGGGGGGTTAGGGGGGTACCCTAGACCTAAAGGGGGCTAACACTAACTGCCCTACCACACTAACTGTCACAAACTGACACCAATGCAGTAATCAGAAAAAAAAAAACTGCTTGGTGTCAGTGTCACGGGGGGGGGGGGGGGTTGGTGATTGGGGGGTGATCGGGGGGGGGAATTGGGGGGGGATCGGGGGTGTATTGTGTGCCTGGCATGTTCTACTGTGTGCGTGTGTGTGTTGTGCACTCACAGTGAAGTCTTCTCTCCTCGGCGCCGGAACGGAAAATACCGAGCCGAGGAGAAATGACATAATTTCCTTTGCTGCTGTTTAGCATACAGCAGCAGAGGAAGAAGCTGATTGGCTGGGAGCGACCGCGAGGGGGGGCCATGAATGGATGGTCTCCCCCTCGCCTCTCATCGCTCCCAGACACAAGCCGACCGCCTCAGCCACCGGGGGGTCCGATCGGGCCCCCCGCCCGTGGGAGGCAGATCACGTACAGGTACGTGATTCTGCCTGCCCGTGCCATTCTGCCACAGTATATCTGCGTGAGGCGGTCGGCAAGTGGTTAAAGAAGAAAAAGACTATGGGGAACTCTTAAACTTTAAAATAAACCCTATAAAAACAGAAATATTAAACATCGGACTGGGAAAAAGTGAAGTTCTTGCTCTTCAAAGAGAATTCCCATTCACGTGGGTAAAAGGAGAATTAACATACTTGGGAATCAAATTGACACCAACGATCGAAAAAATATATCCGGCAAATTATATTCCATTAATAAATGAGATTAAGGCAGAAATAAAGAAGACTATCACACAACCAATATCATGGATCAGAAGAATAAATATGTTTAAAATGGTGATACTACCAAAAATAATGTATACATTTCAGATGTTACCAATAGGGATTCTGCAGAGTTTTTTTAAGATAATAAAAACAATGTTGATAAAATATATATGGCAAAATAAAAAGCCAAGAATAAAATTTGCACTAATTACTAGGAAAAGAAAACATGGAGGTTTGGCAACACCGGATATAACCAGGTATTATAAAGCATTAATTACAGCACGTATGGTAGAGTGGACAAATGAAAATAGTGAAAAAAAGTGGGTGGAGATAGAAAACACAATAAGTAGAACCACATTGCACAAAATTATATGGATACCACGTAAGTTTAGATCACTTGATCCGGAATCACATGATCTGAGCAAAAATGTATTTAAAATCTGGGATGCAGTACACCGGAAAAAAGATTGGGTATATAACTCACCTTTAAAGGCCCTCACCAGAACAAATTTTTTTATACCAGGAAAAGAGATATTTTTTGGACTTAAAACAAGAAATCCACAAATCAAAGATATCACTACAAGGGGGAAGATGAAAACATTACAAGAATTAAAGGAAATTAATGGGTGGAAGATGAGTGAATGGGAATTTTTTTAGTTAAAACAGTTAGTAAACACATTACCACACTCAATTAGAGACAGAGGGGAATTAAATCTCTTGGAAAAACTTTGTGTAGCACAAATGCCACTGAAAAATGGAATTTCGAAAATCTACGGAATATTGATAGACCTAGAAGGACAAGGAAGACCTTCCTATATAGGACAATGGGAAAAAGAACTGGATATAAAATTAGAAGACCAACAAGTTGAGAGGATGATAGGAGTGGGATATAACAATGCCTGGGACATGAACACTATTGAAATGAACTATACATTTTTGGCAAGATGGTACCTGACCCCAGAGGGAACCCATAAATATCAACCAGACGGATCACCATTGTGCTGGAGAACTGTAAACAAAGGGCTACGATGGCACACATATGGTTGGAGTACCAAAAATAAAGGAATACTGGCAGGAAATAGAGGGCCATATAAAGCAGATAACTGGTGAGAAGATAGATAATAACATGCAGACATGCTTATTCCACGACTCCAAAATGCCAAAGAAACAATATATGAAAACAGTAATTCCAAAACTTTTGAACGCTGCAAAGGGCCTGATTCCAAAAAAATGGTTAAATAGCAAGAAACCAGATATAAGAGAGTGGTTTGAACAAATAGACTACTACAGTAAAATGGAACTCCTATGTAGTAGGGTAAAGGACAAATAGGGAAATACAACCGTACCTGGGGGGATAGAAAAATTTCAAAACCTTGGAAAATATCTGGAGAAGATGATGGAAGGTGAAGGGTTCTAAGCCAGAAATAGAGGGGGCCTAGAACGAAACAAACCAAATTAAGGGAGGGGGTGGGATGGGTATCGGGAAGAGGGAGAGGTAAGAAATGGAAATAGGAAGAATAGAGGTTTTGCATATAAACATAATTAAAGTTTTAGATAACCCAAGAAAGTAATGGACAAATGCCACAATGATGTGAAAACGAGAAGGGACAAAAATGAACTGCAAAGTTGAAATAAGTCTCTCGAAAGAGTTCGCTGAAGTGGTAGAAAAAAAAAATAATTTTATTCCTTTAGAAATGTCATTTTGTGCAGGGACTGTTCTAAACATGGGAAACACGCGCCACTTTACAGGCATACTATAGTCACACCCCAGGTACGATATTTAAAGGAATATTTCACTTTTATTTTTTCACTTAAGCATTATTAAAATCACTGCTCCCGAAAAAAACTACCGTTTTTAAAACTTTTTTTTGCATTGATACATGTCCCCTGGGACAGGACCCGGGTCCCCAAACACTTTTAGGACAATAACTTGCATATTAGCCTTTAAAATTCGCACTTTTGATTTTTCAAATTCGGGTCCCATAGACTTTAATGGTGTTCGAATGTTCGCGCAAACTTTCGGTCCGTTCGCGTGTTCTGCCGTGAACCGAATCAGGGGGTGTTCGGCTCATCCCTACTGTACACTAAAGACTTCCCAAAACATGTTTTTTTATCACGCCATATAAACTTGTTCACTGCCGATTGAACCATCTCAGTCGTTTGACGTGAGATATATATATAGGTAAGGGCTTGAAAAAAAAAAACAGAAATTTTGGAAGAATAGACATATTTATAGCTAGCACTCTGCCCAGGAAAGAGATATAATATGTCCACCATAGCCTTAGCCGTTGCTAGATGTGAGAGATTGTCTGTGGGTAGTTAGAAAGATACATATTATGTAGAGACAGGGCCTAACAGATTCCCAAATAAGGGAGTGATCCATCACACCAAGAAAAGCTGAAACCGCCCTGAATACCATTGATCATAGATTGAGGTAAATTAATAGGTAAAGCTACACATTTGAAAAAATTAACTGCCAAGTCAGTAAGGTCAGGAAAAATCTTTAACCACTTGCCTACCAGGCACTTACACCCTCTTCCTGCCCAAGCCATTTTTCAGCTTTCAGCACTGTCGCATTTTGAATGACAATTGCGTGGTCCTGCTACACTGTAGCCAAACAAACTTTTCTTATCATTTTCTTTACACAAATAAAGCTTTCTTTTGGTGGTATTTAATCACTGCTGGGTTTTTTATTTTTTACAAAAATAAAAAATAAAAAGATCAAAAATTTTGAAAAAAAAAAGTTTTTTACTTTTTTCTGTCAGTAAATTTTGTAACTAAGTAATTTTTTGCCCTTCACTGATGTGTGCTGATGAGGCGGCACTGATGGGCACTGATTTGGCGGCACTTATGGGCACTGATGAGGTGGCACTGATGAGGAGGCACTAATATGCCACACTTATGGGCACTGATAGGTGGCACTAATGAGCACTGATAGGTGGCACTGATGGGCACTGTTAGGTGGCACTGATGGGCACTAATAAGCGGCACTGATGGGCACTGGTGGGTACTGATGGGCATTCATGGGTGGCACTGATGAGCATTGATCAACAGCAGTAATGGGCATTGATGGGCAGCACTAATAGGTGGCACTGATTGCCAGCACCGACTGGCATCATTAATGGGCACTGATTGGTGGCACTTGTGGGCACTGATTGCTGCCACTGGTGGGCACTGATTGCTGGCATTGATGGGCACTGTATGGTGACACTGTATTGCTATACTGTAATCAGGGCACTGATGATCAGTGCCCTGATCACATTCCTAGATGTCCCCCTGCGTGGAGCTGCCGCTGATCAGCTCTCCTCGCCACACACTCTGTCAGTGTGAGGCGAGGAACGCCGATTAAGGCACTTTCTTGTTTGCACGTGATCGGCTGTGATTGGACACAGTGATCACATGGTTAAAGAGCCGCGGATGTGGCTCTTTACAGAGATCGGGGTTGCACGTGTCGTAGCAAAACACAGCGCAGCTGCGATGGCTGCGCTGCGCCCCCCATGGGCGCAAGAGAGCGGCCGTTCTGGAACGCCGTTATATGGAGTGTGTACCTTTCCTCCAATCAGCTGTCTTGGCTGTATGCCCAGGCTTCACTGCGGTGTTGAACAGGAAGAGAAAATCTCCTAACACGATGTGCACTTTCTAAACAGTATATAAAGTTAAAGACAGCAGATATGCATGTAAAACTTTTATGTAGGGAGATTTGTTTCATCCCTGTGTATCATCTGAGGCTGTTCACTTCACTGGGTATATGTGAGGGTTTACATCCACTTTAAGGTAGAGACTAAATTCTGGAGTGAAACCACAGAGTCAGTCAAAAACATCAGAACATCGTCTGCCTACATACTCAGTTTGTTTTCATATTCCTCCTTCATATAACCCCTAATATTCGGGTCCAAGTTTACTGAATGTGCCAATGGCTCAAACGTCAATGGAAGTAACAGGGTTGAGAGGGGACAACCCTGCCCTGTTCCACGTACCAGGTTGAAAGTTAAAATATGCTGAATTACATCCAGGGAGTTTGTTCCAAGTACAATGGTTTGGATACAGAGCCTGAAAAAAACATATCTGCCCATGATAAATTCCACATAGGACCATGAAGACACCGTTGAATGCCTAATAAATATCAAGGCAGAGTAAAAGGACTCTATGGGAAAAGATATTGGTGGCTTAAATAATATTTGAGGCTAATTGAAGGGTATCAATAATCAGTCTGGATGGTATAAATCTTGATTGGTCTGGGGAGATATACGAAGTAATGACGGTTGCCAACAGACGATCAAAAATTTTGAGGTCATTATTTATCACTGAAATTGGGCGGTAATTTGAGGGGAACGTATGGTCCTTATTAGGTTTGGGAATAAGAGGCATGTTGGCTAAAAGAATGTCTTCTGGGAATACATGGCCCTGAAGAATATGATTATATAATTCTGTCATTTTAGGTACCAAGTGGGAGGCAAACCTTTTGTAATAAGTTACAGTGTAGCAATCTGGACCTGGGGCATTAGAGGGTTTCATGGAACTTATTATGGCTATGTCATCATCTGTGCATGGGGCGTTCAGACTCTGTATCTGCTCCTCTGAAAGAAACGGAAAAGAGAGAGCATCCAGCCAGGCCGTGGAGGTGGAAGAAGGCTGAGTGGAAGGGGGAGAAAGGAGGTTTTGGTAGTACATAGAGAATATCTGCAAAACATCTTTAGAATGAGATATTCCCATGTGCATCATGAAGTTTATACACATGTAATAGTTGAATGGACTAGTGCAATTTGATAGCGAACATAGCAGAAGTGGGGTTACTGTGTAGTAAAAAGTGTGTCTTAGACCGTCGTAAAGATTTTACAGTTTAAATTGGACAATAAGGTGGCCAATGCCATTCGCTTTTGGTTAATCTGTCCGAGTTAGTCTAGAGGGTGAGTGAATTTGTCCATGTAAGTGATATAACTTATCTAAGTCTCAAGTGAGAGAACACATCTCTGCTGCCTTAAGCCTTTTCCTAGTAGTTGCCAACTCAATCAGGTGCCCTCGCAACACAGATTTATGGGCCATCCACAGGGAAGTAGGAGAAGTGTCATCTAAATCATTAAGTCTGAAATATTCCTCCAAACGATCAGCAACTTGAGCTACCAATTCCGTATTCATAAGGACGGAGTCGTTTGTTCTCCAAGCAGAGGTCATAGGAGAGGCCAATATGGGATGTAGAAAAAAGACACAATTCAATAGCTGGACCAGGGACAAGCATAAATGGAGGCAGAAGATGAGTTGGCCAATAATATGGGGGAGCCAAAATGATAATCTGAATGTCAGTAGCTGTCATGGGGATGGGAATAAAAAGTGTATTTTCTAGCACCCACATTCAAGGCTCTCCAGAAATATATAAGCTGGTGTGACCTGAGTAATTGTGTTAATGTTTTAGGAAAGGCATTAGCAGTACATCCAACTCTGCTGCTATCTAGTTTAGAATGTGCCATCAGATTAAAATCTCCTCCAACCACCAGATGTGTAGAATGGTACTTATTCAAAAATGTAAAGAAAGACTTAAAAAAAAGAGGCTTGAGATTCATTAGGTGTGTACACATTTGCAATAGTGATTGCATGATCCTGCAGGGAACCTTGGATAACCAGAAATCTGCTTGCAGGGTCTTTATATACTGTACATGTTGTACACCTAGTAACAAAGCTTTAAATTAATATAGCCACCCCTCTAGACTTGGACTCAAATGCAGTAAAAGAATATTGTCTGTAAGATCTATCAAAATATTTAGAGTGGTCAAAGAAAAATGTGTCTCCTGTAAAAGGAGAATATCAGCACCCAGTCTTTTGTAAAAGTGGAAAGCTTTCTTCCATTTTTGGGAGGAATTAAAACCCTGGGTGTTGTGAAATATTATCTGAATACCCATATTAAATAAGAGGTAAAAGAGAGAGGGGGCAATAATGAATCAGCCACAACAACCAAGAACCTTAGGACGTTCATTCCCAAACCAGCAACTAAAGATAAGTATAAGAGTTAGGTGCTAAATAGAATTTAAGTCTGTGGGGACACCATGGTAAAACTGCAGAATATTGATATACCTTAAAGATATAATATAGCATAAAGTCAGGGATTGAGGAGATTGTCATACATTAAATGTAGAACCAAAGTGTATACACACACAAGTAAAAAAAAACCCATAATAACAACAATGCAATGGAGTCGGGGGGAGAATACCCCAATGACTGTAAAACTATTACGTGCGGACTATAAAGTCCAGTACTCTGTATTATTTCTTTACCAAGCCCACTGGTACAGTGAAAGCTATTATAAACTGCGGAAGTGCAGACAAGTAGACAAAATGGGAAGCACATGGCAATCTTGAGATCAGCTGGTCTACCAGGCTGTGAGAGTCAGAGAGTAGGGGGGCATTTAAACAAGTCATAGGTTGGACTTGATGGACTTGTGTCTTTTTTCAACCTCACCTACTATGTAATACTTAAATGGTGCAGGGATAATCATCAAAAAGTTTGGAGTGTCAGCCAATAACACCCCAAATAAGAGTAATGAGACAAAAGAGTATAAACTGTGTCCATCTGTTAAGCTAGCAGGTCCTGGAGATTCCGATGTTATCTCCTGCAGACGTGGAGAGGGAGTCGCCTAGATGGGGGATGGACATGGAATAGATGGCAAACGAGGCACTGCTTCTGGGTCAAGAAGGCCCAGCCTGACCCACAGCTCCTTCCCCTTTGAGATTGTGGTGACCATGTAAGTGGTACTTTTATGAGGTACTGTTAACTGAAATGGAAAACCCTATGTATAATGGATCCTGGAAGATTGCAACACCGATGTGATCTCTTTCATTTTTTTTCATTTAATTTCTTTCATTTAATTTCATTTTTTTGCTTCTCCAGGGTGGCAGGAGAGATATCTGGGTACAAATTAATTGTAACCACCTGTAGCACCCTCTAGCTAGGTGCATGTGTACATAGTTGTTAGTGTAGGTAAATTGGCCTGGCTGAGAGCCAGGCCTGGGTTGAATCTGAGTCAGGGATGAGCGTTTCAGGGAGGCTGGATGACTCATCAAGCAGCACCTCTGATAGCTCCCCCTGCTCTCCCTATAACCTTGGAGAAGCTTACAGAAGTAGAGGGAGGAGTCTAGCAGGAGCTGCTTGGAGTATTAATGAGGGTCCCAGCCAATCCCTAACAAAGTGGTCTGACAGGGGGCGGGCACCTCTTAAATACTCTTGGGTCATGCCAGTAAAGAGTATCTGGTGGAAGATGAAGGAGGAGTACTGAGGAGGCTGTTGGTGGACCTTGGGGGTGCCCCATAGTCTGGGGAGGTGACCACGGGCCTGGGGCTCAGGTGCTGGAGGGTCAGTCTACAACACATGGAGGATATCCTCCCTGGAGGAACAGGAGCAAATGTGAGGACAGCAGGATGAGGTCAGCACGTCCAGGAGTTCTCCAGGAGGGTCAGCCGGGTGGTCTGGTAAGTGTGCAGTCTGGGAGGGCTGTAGTATCAGTCTGGGAGAACTGAGGAGAAATAGCCAGGAGGGCTAGCGAAAAGGGCAGCTGCAGCCAGGTGGGCTGGCAGTGCCTGAAGAGGTGGTGCTGGGATCAGTAGTGACAGGGGTGTAGGCTGGACACTGGACTTTGCTACACAACCAAAGGGCCTGCTTGTAAAGGGTTTTTGCTTTGAGCTGGCTGAGTGCTTTTCCAGATTCACTAAAAGTGTCCAAGCTGAGTCTATCCTTTGCGAGCAAGTGAAGTGCTGGAGGAAGAGAAAGGAATGTATATAGTCTGTATATAGGAGAGTTGTCCCTGAAGTTATCTGAAGTGGGCATCCCATAATTTCCAAAAAAACACCAAAGAAAAAATGCACCTACAAATGCTATCAATTTCAATACAAAATTGTATTCATTGGACATACATGTAAAAAGCAACCATGGCAAAGATGGCAAACCCCTACCCCACATATACCCTTCCCCCTGGTCCCCACCCAACACAACCCACCCCACTCTGATTTCCCCAGATCCTGGACCCCAAAATCGCTGCCACCCCTCTATCTCCCACTCCAGTGAATATGCTCCCCCTGCTGATGGTAACAGGTCCGGTTGTATTAGTTATCTGTGTGAAGTGATCTGTATCAATAGAATTACAATAAAAGCCCCACTGAATCCATGACACCCTATATTAATTTTCAAGCAATGACTGATTCATCTTATCAGACGGGAAACCTCCTGCTTTACCAATAGTTAACCATAGAACTAAATTGTGGGGACAAAGGGATGTCACCAGAAAGGTAAAAATAGGAGAATCTACTACAGTCTATTAGCAAATGATATAAGACTTTATTGATGAAACAAAATTAATTAAATAAAGGCGTTAGGTTTCCCAGAGGCGGTGCAACAGGCACCCCCTCTAGTGTACCACGGTCTCACAATGTATCTGTTTAAAAAAGTGCAAATTACAACTGTAACATACAAGACACGAATGCCAATAAAACCCACTATGTAAAAGTATGGTGAAACCACCACCTTTATTATATCTGTGTCAGTGATGGCTCTAATCAAGAACCTGTGAACTAAATAAACTCAAATAAAAGGTGTTGTTGTATTCTGATATGGCAATCCCCACATTATAAATCAGAAAAACTATATAAATAGTGTGACCTTATATTTACTCAAAAATATCCTCATAAAAAGTGACCAATAAGAATAGATGGAGCTCAACCATCATCAAGGGGGAGTGAAAAATACAAGTGAATATGGACAAGTCTCTCAAATTATAACAGTTCATTCAAATGTGAAGTTGATCCCAAAAACGTGCATGTGAATCTCATCCTGCTAGGTGCATGTTCAAAACCATGGAAATTCTTCTTGCATTCAAATAAACGAGATGTACATAAAATGCCCTTACCAGAGCCGGTGGACTCACTGGCCGTTGGCGGTGAGTCATGCAGGCTTTTACCGTTTGAACGGTAGAATTAGAGAAGTCTCCAATCCTGGGGATGGGGGCTAAGATGTATCGCACCACTTTGAATCCTCCTGGATGGGGCCTCATCCTCTTGGATGGGGAAAGGTATTCCGTAGTCAACTGGAGTCCTGCACCGGATATCTCCCACTTGGCATTCCCCATAGATGATAAAAAAAGGAAAAAAGGCTTCCTCATAGTGTAAAATCCCGAGTAACAGGAGATTTTATTGATAAAATTTCCAAATAAAAATTTCCAAATAAAAGATCAAGTTTAAAAATTCGCTCATAATTCAACACTTGAAGTCTAGGTAGACGAAACGCGTCGGGTGTGTGACGCTACCACAGCCATTACAATTCACTGCGCTAGATTTTTGTTCATATGAGCGAATTTTTAAACTTGATCTTTTATTTGGAAATTTTATCAATAAAATCTCCTGTTACTCGGGATTTTACACTATGTGGAAGCCTTTTTTCCTTTTTGTTATCATCTATGGGGAATAGGGATGAGCTTCGAGTTCGAGTCGAACTCATGTTCGACTCGAACATTGGCTGTTCGCAAGTTCACCGAACAGCGAACAATTTGGGGTGTTCGCGGCAAATTCGAATGCCGCGGAACACCCTTTAAAAGTCTATGGGAGAAATCAAAAGTGCTAATTTTAAAGGCTAATATGCAGGTTATTGTCATAAAAAGTGTTTGGGGACCTGGGTCCTGCCCCAGGGGACATGGATCAATGCAAAAAAAAGTTTTAAAAACGGCCGTTTTTTCAGGAGCAGTGATTTTAATAATGCTTAAAGTCAATCAATAAAAGTGTAATATCCCTTTAAATTTCGTACCTGGGGGGTGTCTATAGTGTGCCTGTAAAGGGGCGCATGTTTCCTGTGTTTAGAACAGTCTGACAGCAAAATGACATTTTGAAGGAAAAAACTCATTTAAAACTACCCGCGGCTATTGCATTGCCGACAATACACATAGAAGTTCATTGATAAAAACGGCATGGGAATTCCCCAAAGGGGAACCCCGAACCAAAATTAAAAAAAAAAAATGACGTGGGAGTCCCCCTAAATTCCATACCAGGCCCTTCAGGTCTGGTATGGATATTAAGGGGAACCCCGGCCAAAATTTAAAAAAAAAATGACGTGGGGTTCCCCCTAAATTCCATACCAGACCCTTCAGGTCTGGTATGGATTTTAAGGGGAACCCCGCGCCAAAAAAAAAAAAAACAAAACGGCGTGGGGTCCCCCCAAAAATCCATACCAGACCCTTATCCGAGCACGCAACCTGGCAGGCCGCAGGAAAAGAGGGGGGGACGAGAGTGTGGCCCCCCCTCCCTCCTGAACCGTACCAGGCCACATGCCCTCAACATTGGGAGGGTGCTTTGGGGTAGCCCCCCAAAACACCTTGTCCCCATGTTGATGAGGACAAGGGCCTCATCCCCACAACCCTGGCCGGTGGTTGTGGGGGTCTGCGGGCGGGGGGCTTATCGGAATCTGGAAGCCCCCTTTAACAAGGTGACCCCCAGATCCCGGCCCCCCCCTGTGTGAAATGGTAAGGGGGTACATAAGTACCCCTACCATTTCACGAAAAAAGTGTCAAAAATGTTAAAAATGACAAGAGACAGTTTTTGACAATTCCTTTATTTAAATGCTTCTTCTTTCTTCTATCTTCCTTCATCTTCTGGTTCTTCTGGTTCTTCTGGCTCTTCTGGTTCTTCCTCCGGCGTTCTCGTCCAGCATCTCCTCCGCGGCGTCTTCTATCTTCTTCTCCTCGGGCCGCTCCGCACCCATGGCATGGGGGGGAGGCTCCCGCTCTTCTCTTCTTCTTTTCTTCTCTTCTTCTTTTCTTCTCTTCTTCTCTTCTTCATTTTCTTCTCCGGGCCGCTCCGCAATCCATGCTGGCATGGAGGGAGGCTCCCGCTGTGTGACGGCGTCTCCTCGTCTGACAGTTCTTAAATAACGGGGGGGCGGGGCCACCCGGTGACCCCGCCCCCCTCTGACGCACGGTGACTTGACGGGACTTCCCTGTGACGTCACGGGGAATGCCACAGGGAAGTCCCGTCAAGTCACCGTGCGTCAGAGGGGGGCGGGGTCACCGGTGGCCCCGCCCCCCGTTATTTAAGAACTGTCAGACGAGGAGCGCCGTCACACAGCGGGAGCCTCCCTCCATGCCAGCATGGATTGCGGAGCGGCCCGGAGAAGAAAATGAAGAAGAGAAGAAGAGAAGAAAAGAAGAAGAGAAGAGCGGGAGCCTCCCCCCATGCCATGGGTGCGGAGCGGCCCGAGGAGAAGAAGACAGAAGACGCCGCGGAGGAGATGCTGGACGAGAACGCCGGAGGAAGAACCAGAAGAGCCAGAAGAACCAGAAGATGAAGGAAGATAGAAGAAAGAAGAAGCATTTAAATAAAGGAATTGTCAAAAACTGTCTCTTGTCATTTTTAACATTTTTGACACTTTTTTCGTGAAATGGTAGGGGTACTTATGTACCCCCTTACCATTTCACACAGGGGGGGGCCGGGATCTGGGGGTCACCTTGTTAAAGGGGGCTTCCAGATTCCGATAAGCCCCCCGCCCGCAGACCCCCACAACCACCGGCCAGGGTTGTGGGGATGAGGCCCTTGTCCTCATCAACATGGGGACAAGGTGTTTTGGGGGGCTACCCCAAAGCACCCTCCCAATGTTGAGGGCATGTGGCCTGGTACGGTTCAGGAGGGAGGGGGGGCCGCACTCTCGTCCCCCCCTCTTTTCCTGCGGCCTGCCAGGTTGCGTGCTCGGATAAGGGTCTGGTATGGATTTTTGGGGGGACCCCACGCCGTTTTTTTGTTTTTTTTTTGGCGCGGGGTTCCCCTTAAAATCCATACCAGACCTGAAGGGTCTGGTATGGAATTTAGGGGGAACCCCACGTCATTTTTTTTTTTAAATTTTGGCCGGGGTTCCCCTTAATATCCATACCAGACCTGAAGGGCCTGGTATGGAATTTAGGAGGACTCCCACGTCATTTTTTTTTTTTAATTTTGGTTCGGGGTTCCCCTTTGGGGAATTCCCATGCCGTTTTTATCAATGAACTTCTATGTGTATTGTCGACAATGCAATAGCCGCGGGTAGTTTTAAATGAGTTTTTTCCTTCAAAATGTCATTTTGCTGTCAGACTGTTCTAAACACAGGAAACATGCGCCCCTTTACAGGCATACTATAGACACCCCCCAGGTACGAAATTTAAAGGGATATTACACTTTTATTGTTTGACTTTAAGCATTATTAAAATCACTGCTCCTGAAAAAACGTCCGTTTTTAAAACTTTTTTTTGCATTGATCCATGTCCCCTGGGGCAGGACCCAGGTCCCCAAACACTTTTTATGAGAATAACTTGCATATAAGCCTTTAAAATTAGCACTTTTGATTATTCATGTTCGTGTCCCATAGACTTTAACGGTGTTCGCATGTTCGAACGAACTTTTTTCCTGTTCGCATGTTCTGGTGCGAACCGAACAGGGGGGTGTTCGGCTCATCCCTAATGGGGAATGCCAAGTAAGAGATATCCGGTGGAGGACTCCAGTTGACTACGGAATACCTTTCCCCATCCAAGAGGACGAGGCCCCATCCAGGAGGATTCAAAGTGGTGTGATACATCTTAGCCCCCATCCCCAGGATCGGAGACATCTCTAATTCTACCGTTCAAACGGTAAAAGCCTGCATGACTCACCGCCAACGGCCAGTGAGTCCCCCGACTCTGGTAAGGGCATTTTATGTACATCTCGTTTATTTGAATGCAAGAAGAATTTCCATGGTTTTGAACATGCACCTAGCAGGATGAGATTCACATGCACGATTTTGGGATCACCTTCACATTTGAATGAACTGTTATAATTTGAGAGACTTGTCCATATTCACTTGTATTTTTCACTCCCCCTTGATGATGGTTGAGCTCCATCTATTCTTATTGGTCACTTTTTATGAGGATTTTATTTATTTATTTTTTCAATAACATTTTATTTTATTTTGTTACCAAAGTTTACATTGCATAAAATATAACGGGAAAGGGTAGTAGAAGAGTACGGTACATGGTATAAGGCAAACAGACACACATATATGGAATATTTTCCTTAGTATGTTGCAAAGGAGTTACGGTTTCTTAGCTAACATGGTTGCAACTGCTTCTCAACATCACATATTAAGAGTAAACTTCTCATACCAGATAACAAAAGTAACTTATGTAATAAGAAACAGAGATAAAGAAATAGAAAAGAATGGGGAAAGAAGAGGGATAAAGTCACCTGAGTGAGTCAATGATCCGTTTATAGAGAATCCTCCCGGAGGTGCCACAGCTCCCAGATCTTATCATGGGCTTCCAATCTGTCCTGCATCCTGGCCGTCATCTTCTCCATCAATTACACATCTTTAATTCTCGCATACAGTGCCTCAGGGGTGGGGGGGAATTTCTTTTTCCAATTCAATGCTATGAGGCATCGTGCGGCCGTTAAAATATGGCGCACTAGTTTTCTATTGGTTTTTGAGATCTTTAGTGGGGATAGACCTAGTAAGAAAAATTTAGGGGTCAT
The DNA here is from genome assembly GCF_042186555.1 of Aquarana catesbeiana. Classification (NCBI taxonomy): domain Eukaryota; kingdom Metazoa; phylum Chordata; class Amphibia; order Anura; family Ranidae; genus Aquarana; species Aquarana catesbeiana. The sequence continues at coordinate 545,048,991 of NC_133325.1, read as the reverse complement.
AGGAAGTGGTTTTCCCAAAAGATTGGTCAATGAAGAATATTATTAATATCTAATATTCTTGTATCTCAGAGGCGCTTCCGGATGAAATAGCATTGATAGCCAAACTGACTTAAAACAAAGTGTGAGTTTATTGTCACACAATTGGCATCATAAATACAATGTAAAAATATAATAGTTCAGTTCAATGTAGGTAAAAATATATGAAATAGAATAAAAAGTTATAAAGCTGTATTAGCTTATGAAAGCATGTGTGCTTCATGGCTGCTGCCCTCCTGTCTCCATGCTGTCTTGTGTCCTCCAAGAAGAAACAGGAAATGACGTTCTCAGTCTTCTGGCAGAATTGGCAGCTGTCCCAACTTATCAAAGTGTCTTGTAAACATGTCAGTATCTATCCTAGTAGCTGTGTGTGTGTCTGTGTGTGTGTGTCTGTCTGTGTCTCTGTGTCCTTCAATATGGAAACATTGGCTTTATATGTTACATGTGAACGTGTGAACGTCATAACCTCACACCAATTTAGAACCTTGTATGGCACATATTCATTTCTGCTAGCTTCAGTATGCACTCATAGTCATATATGGCATACGATTGACAAGCCCACATGTAACACTCCATATTTGAAGTAATATGCTGATCATGTAATGTCGTATAACCAAACATCTATATAATATGAACACATATTATCAACTTTACATTAAGTAACTATATACTAGTACTTATTAATATGACTGGAACTACAAACTAACTTAACTTAACAGGATATAATCCACAATGTATATTCCTTTAGCTACGTGGACACGTGTCTATTTTTGTCTTCTCATGACATTCTACACCAAAGAACTTTAAATGTCATACTCAAATTGGCTACACCAGAAAAATCCAGCAATGCTCAGCTTTAGAAGAAGAATCATGTCAAATCTATTGATCAAGGTCATTCACACATACTCTATTTATCATGATTAATCATAAAACCAAATATGTTTTGCAAGCTTGCCATGAATATAATATAACACCTATAAGTGCCGAATTATGAATTTGGAATAATATTCTAACAATCCCCCCTGAATTATGATTAATCATATCAAAATATTCTAATACATTCAAAACATCATTCGTGTCACATTTACACATCCTTGTATCAAATGATTGAACACAATATTCCTCAGAACTGAAACAGCTAGAAATAACTTTCCTTCTAATCGCTTTTCTCTTTACTGTAACTTCTCTTAGATCTATCTATTCAAAATCTTAAAATAATTATATAGAATTTAAAAATGTATAACATAATGATGACTCATATCTATAATTACTATTATTAATAATTTTAACAATAATAATAATTATTATTATTATTATTAAAATAAATAAATTATGCAATAATATATTTCCATATTTGTGCTCAAATAATATTTTAGCTCTTTGGAAATATACTTTACACTCTAAAACTTGTCATAACTTTTCATAGTTCTATTAAGAGTGATATGTTTCTTAAGTTATGAACAAAAGATGTTCTATAAACTAGAATGAGTGTGCAGTTGTTACCTAAAAATATTAAATATATGAATAAGGAAAAATAAATAAAAATAATAATGATAATCCTAACTTAATATGAACATTAATATCAGAATAATCGGATTATCAAAAAATGTATATGTGGACAAATGTTTGAGTCCCAAATTGTTTATCTATAGTAGATAAAGTTTCTTCTGATTAATTTTTTCTTCATGAAATGTCTTTAAAGTTTCTTCTTCAAGTTCTGTTAGATTAGAAAATTCTTGTTGAATAAGATAAAACAGTCATAAATCTAAAGTATAAATCTTTTGTCCAATATTCTTCCCTAGAGGATTCCTTCTTTAACTTTGAATTTTCCTGATATTCTCTTTGCTCTTCATATGAGCTTGTTATCTTCCATATTTATGTGATTTTAGATGCCATTTCTGTAAACGAAATGCAGTATCATTAATCAGGCATAATATATTTTCATTAAATTCTTGTAACTTTTTTTCCAACAAATGTTAAAACATTATGAGACAATAACTTTGTGAATTTGTTAAACTATATGTAAAATAACACTATCTTATATTTTCCTTCAAAGAGAACTTCTGTATGACAATGTACTGTCCTTATCCTGTCTAAGATGGCCTAAACTATAAATCATATGTACGGTGAAGTTTAGGTATGACAGGACGCAACACCTCCTTTGGTCATGATGCAAATCTCTGTTTTCACAAACAAAATAAGAGTTTTGTACCACCCAGAGATGACAATGGACTATGCCTTTGTTCTCATCTCTAAAAGATTAGAAATGTGCGTAACTGTATTCTGTGTTGAAGCTCTTACTCTAGTGTTAGACTGTTCTGCAGTAACAAATACTGGCTCCATGTCCTTCTCTGTTCTTATGCTGGAAACCTGAGATAAAGACTCCTCAGATACAGCTGTATAAACATGTGCTGGTGTACATTCCTGAAGATGTCTTCCTTTTACATCTATCTGAATGTGTTTGGATGATAAAGCTCTGAACCATAGAGGATATGTTTTACGACATTCTTTAAAATTATCTTCCTCAAAAATACCTTTTAGTGAGCAGTCAGGTGTCTGTACAATGATTTTGTTTGATTTCACTATGCTCTCTGTAGCTTTAATTGCATAGTAAACACTTAGAAGTTGCTTTACACCTGACTCAAAAGTTTTTTCCAAAAATGATAAAACTCTGGAGAAATAGGCAATTATTTTCTCCTTACCTTCTTGTAATTGAGACAACGTTACTGAGATGGCGTTCTCAGATACATGAGTTTTCAAAACAAAAGATGCTTCAGAACAAACCTCTATTGTACTTAATGCTGGAGCATTCTGCAAATCTTTTTTCAACATTTCAAAAGCATTGTTCTCCTTTGGACCCCATTGGTCAACTATATTACCTTTATTTCTCAAAAGATTATATAGTGGATTAACTTTTTCTGCGAAACAGTGTACAAACTCTTTGCAATGATTTATTTTATGCAAAAATTGACGCAATGCCTTATGAGTTGTTGGAGTTGGGATTGCAGTGATATCTCTAACTGTTTCTTGCAACAGTTGTCTCTTTCCTTGACTAATTTGCATGTGAAGGTATTTCACTTGACTTTTCATCAGCTGGACTTTTGTCGTGTTTAATTTTAAACCTTCAGCTTGTAACATCATAAACAACTCAGACAAAAGAGCAATATGTTCATCGATATTCTGAGTACTCAGCAGAATCGTATCCACATGCTGAGAAATGCATTCTGGCCTAGAAAATTTTGAAAGTATTTTTGCTATAGTTTCATGAACTATACCATCACCAATACCTAGGCCAGGTATTAATCGAGTGAACGTATAAGTCTCTTTTCTGAATGTGAATGCGAATTTGTACTGGCTGCTATTCGCTAAAGAAAGGGAGAAATGGCTATTCATAATTTTTAATACAGAGAACACTTTGTCCTCAGCATTCAAATTTAACTTTAAGTTAGATTTATCAGGAAGAACTGGGTTATTTGTGATATGTTTATTCAATGTCCTTAAGTCAACTGATAAAGAATATGAATTATCAGTATTTTTGATAGGCCAAATACAGTTATTTACCACTGATTTAGCTTTCTTTACAATTCCAAGTTGTACAAACTCTTGAATAATGGCAGAAAGTGGACCAATTGATTCTAGTGGTAACTCATACTGATTAAGGGGTTCTGGATCTTTTCCCTCAATATTCAATTCAGTATTTTTCAAAGTTCCAATGTCATTTTTGAACTTTGACCACAAACTTGGAAAACGTTGTACCACTTCCTTTAAAGCACAATTACCATCAACATCAGGCCACTTTTGTTCTGTAGACATATTGGTAATGGAACCAACTTTACTGTATACAGAGGGATCAATAAGCACTGATTTGGGCCTAGATGGATCTTTCCAAATACTTTTATTAGCCAAATCGATCACCCATTTTTGTTCATTGATTACATCAATGCCAAGTATATTCTCTGCTTTGTGACATACCCAAATGTTAATGTTAGTTTTTACTAATCCAGGTATTTCAAATGTTACATTAGATACCTGTCTAGCAGTGGAATTACCTGTATTATTAAAACCCACTATATTACACATAGGAGAATTTGGTTTCACAGGTATGTTTTCTTTGGTAAGGCTAATCTCAGATCCACTGTCAATGAGACAATTAATATTTTTACCATTCAGCAAACATTGTATATATGGCCTACCATTCTCATCCAAAATAATTGGTGCTACATATTGTAATGGCAGAGAAATTGAATCCCGATGTGATTCTATTTTTGGCAATGGCAATAAACCCTCTCTTTCAGTGACAGTGTTGTCTGAACTGCTGGTAACAGTCAAATTACTGATCTGTTTGACTTCTGTGGCATAAGGCAATTCAGTCAAAATGTTATCTTGACATGAAAAAACAGGTTGTACAAAAGCTGATTTTTCATTCTCCATATCTTTAGTTTTTATTTGTGAGTCTCTCTTAAATTTACAGCAATGTTTTCTCATATGGCCAGATCTATGACAGTAAAGACACGTGATAGGGTCTCCTTGCCTCACTTGTCTGCAGCTGTCCTTGTCATTCCTGCCAAGACCTGTCGTTTCTGACATGTCTGCAGCCTGACTATTTTTGTCACATTGAATTATAGCTATCTCATGTGTGAGATTGCTTTGATTCAATTGTCTCCTAATTTTATCAATAAAACTTACTATATCATTTAAATTTTGACGTTCCTGTGCTATAGCTACTGAAGTTGGGTCAAGGTATTTAAATTTTTTTATGAAAGCTATTTTTAAACCTGGGTCATTGTCATCATCTACTCCAAATATCATTTGATAAACTTTGCAAAATTTAATTCTAAAGTCAATTGGATTTTCTTCTGCAGTAGTCTGTAAAAGATCTAACATTTCTATGGTCGGTATTTGCTCACCGGTCATACATAGCAATAATTGTCGCAGTCTATCTGTCGCGTCATTTTGTTTTTCCTGACCTTCGTCATCAATAACAGGTGTGTTAATTCGTTTAGCGAAATTAACAGGAACCCACAACTGAAATATGTAATTGCGTTGATCATTTGACAGATTAAAACGATCCGCAAACATTTCAAATAAATCCCAATTGGAAAATACAGTTGCCTCAGTGTCATAAATAGGAAAGTCTTTTAAAACTTTCATAAGTTGGTCATGTATTTGCAACTTTAGTTTTGCAGTTCTACATAATAAGTTTTTATGTTTCATTTCTTTTTCATCAGTAGCATCAACATTCTCCATATCCGAACTTTCCGGAATATAAGAGGATTGTTGCTTACATTTAGATTCAGTCTTTTTGTCATCTGCAGTTATTACAGCAATCTGTGTCAATCTACTGTCATTCTGAAGTTTTTCCAAAAGATTTGTTTTGGAGTCAATTTGTTCCTCAAGATTCTCTATATAATTACAAAAAATCTCACAGTTTGGACAATTAAGAGAATCTTGGGACACATTTTCATGTATTCCTGTGTTCTGTACAGTGTTACATTCTGTCTGCTGTAATGTACACACATTTTTAGCAGGTAAATCAACATTAATAATCATTTTGTTAAATATTCTCACTAAGCTTAAGATATTAGCTATCTTTTTACGTAATTTATGTACAGTGAACCTGGATTTATCAATCTGTGTATTGGCATTTAAGCATTCATTGTACATATATCTCCACAAGTGACTGTCATTTGGATATAAAGACACATCTTTAAACTCTAGCTTGCTGTCTCTAGCTATTTCATCAATAAATTCCATAACTTTTACTCACCGTATTTAGAAGAATTTCTCGTCTTCAACCGTCTGTTGCTGGACTGTTGTCCACATCTGATGCAACACAAACGCCTCTTGGTTGATAGGTTCTGAACCGTCTTTTTTTTCTCGAGACTTGAATATTCGCAAAACTGCGCTAATCTCTCCCCCCTCAGCAAGGATCGAGATTTCCGTAAAAATTGAGAAATGACGGCAGTTGTCTGGCTCGCCAAAATGAAGAATATTATTAATATCTAATATTCTTGTATCTCAGAGGCGCTTCCGGATGAAATAGCATTGATAGCCAAACTGACTTAAAACAAAGTGTGAGTTTATTGTCACACAATTGGCATCATAAATACAATGTAAAAATATAATAGTTCAGTTCAATGTAGGTAAAAATATATGAAATAGAATAAAAAGTTATAAAGCTGTATTAGCTTATGAAAGCATGTGTGCTTCATGGCTGCTGCCCTCCTGTCTCCATGCTGTCTTGTGTCCTCCAAGAAGAAACAGGAAATGACGTTCTCAGTCTTCTGGCAGAATTGGCAGCTGTCCCAACTTATCAAAGTGTCTTGTAAACATGTCAGTATCTATCCTAGTAGCTGTGTGTGTGTCTGTGTGTGTGTGTCTGTCTGTGTCTCTGTGTCCTTCAATATGGAAACATTGGCTTTATATGTTACATGTGAACGTGTGAACGTCATAACCTCACACCAATTTAGAACCTTGTATGGCACATATTCATTTCTGCTAGCTTCAGTATGCACTCATAGTCATATATGGCATACGATTGACAAGCCCACATGTAACACTCCATATTTGAAGTAATATGCTGATCATGTAATGTCGTATAACCAAACATCTATATAATATGAACACATATTATCAACTTTACATTAAGTAACTATATACTAGTACTTATTAATATGACTGGAACTACAAACTAACTTAACTTAACAGGATATAATCCACAATGTATATTCCTTTAGCTATGTGGACACGTGTCTATTTTTGTCTTCTCATGACATTCTACACCAAAGAACTTTAAATGCCATACTCAAATTGGCTACACCAGAAAAATCCAGCAATGCTCAGCTTTAGAAGAAGAATCATGTCAAATCTATTGATCAAGGTCATTCACACATACTCTATTTATCATGATTAATCATAAAACCAAATATGTTTTGCAAGCTTGCCATGAATATAATATAACACCTATAAGTGCCGAATTATGAATTTGGAATAATATTCTAACAGTCAATAACTGCTGGACTTTTTCCCAAAAGATAAAAATTTGAGGGCACTCCCAGTAAATATGAAGAAGGGTACCCCTGGCTCCCAAGCATCTCCAACATCGGTCTGAGCTAGCAGGGTAAATAGCATGGAGTACATCTGGGGTCATGTACCAGAAGAAAATAATTTTGTATGCATTTTCTTTATACAATGTACAGATTGAACTTTTCGCTGCCTGAGACCATATCGCCCGCCATTGTTCCATGGGGAGTTCCTCCATGAGGGCTTTCTCCCACTTAATCATATAGAGGTGCTTACCTTGCGCCTCCATTGAGTAAGCGTTCAGGATTTTATAGATATCAGAGATCAGTCCCCTCTGAGTCAAACCTGCCAAAACCAAGTTTTCAAAAGGGGTTAGGGGGGAAAATTGCAGGTCAGGCGCTATGGTCAGGGCATAATGGCGGATTTGTAGGTAGCTATAGAAAGCTTGGCGAGGTATATCGTGCTTAGTTTGGAGTTCGGAGAAGGATAGTAGCTTACGTGTTCTAGGGTCTATTATGTTTCCGAAGTGGAACAAATTCTGCGAGGACCATGGGTAGGACATTTGGTGTGTAAGGCTGTCTGGCACTTTAGGGTTGCAAATAAAGGAGGTTAAGAGCGATTATTCAGAAGAGAGGCCATGTGGGGAGCGCAATGCTTTCCAGAGCTTACGAAGTTGGGACATAGTTCCTAATAGACGTTCGGGGGGCACCTCCGTGTCCGCACATCACAGCAAGCTATTTGGATGGGTCGGAGCCAGCCAGATCTTTTCAATTTCTGTCCACTTATTGTAGGACCTCTGGGTGGACCACGATATTATAGCTCTGAGTTGAGCAGCTTGGTAATATTTAATTAGATTTGGTAATGCGAGGCCGCCATCTGACCGAGCTGCCATAAGGACTGATTGGGGTATTCTATGCCTTTTATGGTTCCAGACAAATTTAAATATATCGATTTGGAGTTTTGTTAGATGTTTGTATGGAACCGAAATGGGTAATGTTTGAAATAGATAGAGTAGCTTCGGGAGGATTGTCATTTTAATGGACGCTATCCGCCCATCTGAGGAGCATGGCTCTGATAGAATGAAAGAGGGGGGGAAATTTTCCTGATAAAGAGTTGCGAATGTTGGAGTAATGCGAATTCCCAGATATTTTAGAGATATAGTTTTCCAATTATATGGAAAGTTGGCCTGTAAATGTATGGTTTCTGATTCAGGGATGTTTATTGGGAGGGCTTCTGATTTGGACGCATTAATTTTATAGCCCTATGAGGATATTTTTGAGCAAATATAAGGTCACACTATTATTATAGTTTTTCTGATTTATAATGTGGGGATTGTCATATCAGAATACAACAACACCTTTTATTTGAGTTTATTTAGTTCACAGGTTCTTGATTAGAGCCATCACTGACACAGATATAATAAAGGTGGTGGTTTCACCATACTTTTACACAGAGGTTACTTACATTTATGTTTACATATATAAGTATTTCTCATTTAAATATAGCGCTGCACTTTATACTTTCGATTTTTACATACAATTCGTCTAATTGGTAGTGCTGGCTGCTCGAGTCTATTGAGTTGGCGCAGCAGTTTTATTTTTATTTTATTACACAATAAAACCCACTAAGCTCAAATAAAGCCCGTATACTCCACATTCCGGGTACGACCCTCAAAAAAGGGGGATAATCAATGGACAGTAAATGTTGCAAACGATCACACAAGGTATCCGGTTATTGTCCCATAAAGTAGTTTGGCTGTTTATAATTGATAGCCATGTCCTCCACGGCTTATTCACTTCTTACTGTTCACAAGCCTACTACTAATGAGGGAGGCCGGGATAATCATTAGCTTAATTTCACTCCCAACTCTGCTGCTAAAATGGACCAAACTTACAATAAAGCTATTGCACACCATCCCGTGACTCAGACTAAGAGCTGTGGAAAAATGTCATCCTGCAATATTGAATACAGTATATAGTCTAATGAAAAGCAGGCCATGTAGGGATTTAATAGTTCCATTTGCTTCCTTCCTCTGAAACAAGAAGACGGGTTTGAAGTTCAAAGTGCCAATTACCAAAAGATCGCAGACAATGTGGCAGAAACATAGAAATAAGTTACAAAGTCTCTCAGTTAGTAAACAACATTCCTCTGCATGAATCCATTCATTAACATAACAGGTATGGTGTAACAGCTGAGACTGTGTGAAGATAGGCAGAGCAGTATCCATTATAGTCTTTGCAGTATCGCTAGTAATGTGTATAAAGTATAGATAGTTCACCTTGAATAGGTGCTTACCCCTCCTTTGGCTGTTGTATTTATGGCAGCGATTTCCTAAAGACTCTGTATATTCCTTTTGCTCGTCTTTACTTTCACACGTGTTATTTGTTTGTCTGCTCACAAACGGGATTTGTTTCCCTTACGTCTGCGACCAAAGAGGCTTTCACCATTTGCTTTCAAGGAGGTTGACCCTAGGAATTTCTGGTATATTGGCAGGCACAGTTCCCTATTATGGCCAAGTTGTTTCAGGCAGGGTAAAGGAGTTAAGCGCCATTGTTTCCCAAATTGAAAAACACAAGGAGTCACCTCACATGTCTGGGAGGGGGACTGGAAGGGAGGACAGGGATGAGCTAGCGTCAGCCGCGATGATAATTGCGTTTCGTGCACCTCATGTGCACTTCATATGGACGCCAAACATAGGTTGCCATAGATTATTTGTAAGGACTAGTGTCCAATCGAAGCTTCCTTATGTAATTACCATTTTACACTGCCACCTTGTGGTAAGTTGAAAATGTTACAGGTCAAAAATTGATCTACATAGACAGACAGGATTTCCACCAAGGAACAATAACCCAAGTTCCTCAGTTTAAAAGAAATCTCAAATTAAAACCCATTGTTACAGCTTTGTGTATACTCCTAGGCCTAGACATATACACCTGATAGCAAATAGAATCTTGGAACAGACCAAATGGTTCTGGAGAAACTTAAATGGTTCGCACTGTTTTACTCATGTTATTGTTAATCTAGTGACCAATCAAGGGGGTGGGGGTCAAATCCCAAAAGGTCTTTAGGCTAGCGTAAAGAGGGAAGGGAATCATAGGGCCAAAATAGAGCAGCAAAAGTGACCATCATTTCCCCAATTCATATTACAGTTCAAGGAAAATCTTCAGGCTCAATTCGGTGTTCAAACCACCCGGCTGGAGCGTATTGAGCCTGAAGATCCAGAATTTCTCCTTATGGAGGAACACCGTATCAAAATCCTCTCTTCAATCACTGAGTTTGAGGGAGTAAAAGCCTTTCAAACCTTGAGTGTTTCCATTATGATATTGTGCAAAATGAGCAGCTATCGGAGTATCTTCATTGAACTTTATACTCTTTAAGTGCTCATTGAATCTTACTCGCAGCTGGCATTTAGTCTTTCTGACATATAATTTCCTGCAAGGGGATTCCAGGATGTACAGGACCCTGGTGGTGGCACAGGTAATAAACTAATTAATTTATATTCGTGATCGTCTCCAGAGTCTCTGAACGTTCCTGAACAATCTACATGTTTGCAAGTGCCACAGTGGCCACATGGAAACATGCCATTGATTCTTGGCATGTCTGTGAGCCAGTTTCTGTTTTGGGGTCTTTGATATTCTGATTGAACAAGTGTGTCCCTCAGATTTTTGGCATGTCTGGCTACCATTGAGGGCCTGTCACCAACAATCCTCTGTATATGTTCAGACCGAGTCAATATATGCCAATGGTTTAGCAGTATAGAATTAACCTGGTGCCAGTGGGTACCATAGGGGGTAATAAAGCTCATCTGTGAATTTTTATGAGATTGATTTTTTACTGGTGGTTGTAATAAATCCTTTCTTAATCACTGACCTGCGATTTTTTTAGCCTAAGTACACGGTGGGAATATCCCCTATCTCTAAACCTTTGATATAGTTGTAAAGACTCGCGTCTGTATTCTTCTTCTGTGGAGCAGTTCCTTTGAATTCTGAGGAACTGTCCCACTAGGATCCCCTTAATTAGGGAGTGAGGGTGGTGGCTATCAGCCCGTAGCAGAGTATTGGCTGCTGTGTCTTTCCTAAATGTCTTGCTAGTCAGGCGGCCATCTGAGAGTCTGATGGAGAGGTCCAGGAACGAAATCTCACGTGGGTCAGCCACAAATGTTAAACGTATATTACGTGTATTATTTGCTATCTCCTCCATGAAATTTAACAAATCCATTCTAGAACCTGCCCAGACCATAAACACATTGTCGATGTACCTTAGCAAGGACCTAGCGTGCCACCCCTCTATCTCCCACTCCAGTGAATATGCTCCCCCTTCTGATGGTAACAGGTCCAGTTGTATTAGTTATCTATGTGAAGTGATCTGTAGACTGAATGGCTAGATGTCTGTAATGAAAGTAAGCCTGCCTGCTTATTTGCCTGGTTCGACCATCTGCAAGTGAAACCCACTCAAACTAATGTCAATGTAAACAACGACAAATGGTAGTTGTAAATGGACTATAAGGGGCCCCAGCGGCATATACCAATGCCGATATTGGCATGGCTATAGACTTGATTGATTATGGTGATGAGCATGTATCTCAATAGGTAATAGTATTAGGTTGTCCTCCAAAGTGTACATACATGGGTTGGGCTGTGAGAAAAGAAAATGTGGGAGGAGCTACAATGAGATGTGATGGTGGAAACTAAAACATCATGTGATGAATACAACCAGGTGCACATACATCAGATAAAATAGTACCAAATTATACCTGGTGTAATGAAAATCTATGGAAATAAACACGTGTAAACAAAAAGAATATATAGCAAGCATATGTGTCCTATAACTACATGATCACTAATATGAAAAAAGTCCAAGAAAGCTATCAAAATATATGGGAAAATGACAAAATAACAGACAAAGTGTCAAAAAAATTGTATATATAATGAACAGTCCGTATAAGGTGAAAATGGATCGATCCCGCCACCAGAAACATTCGTGTACCAAATGAACTCTTCAGTGATAACACCTTTGTGTCTGCAAGCAGCTCACCTTACTGCTGTAAGGTATATAGCATAGACTGGTCACAAATCCCTGGTAAGGCTGGTGGATGTAAAGGCAAAGGAATATCCCATATGTTGCTTAGACGGTCCCAGTGGTGAATGTATTAAGACGATATGAAAAAAATAGAAGATATATATATATATATATATATATATATATATATATATAGCGTAACAAATATTGGTACTTATATTTACTCATTTCGTAGTTGGTTCTGGGATGAGCTGGACTTCTCTCTTGCCTGTATGGCTCATTCGGAGGGCCTCTTGTATCTCTTGGTGCATGGTTTGGTCATGTCCAATAAGGTTTTTTGTTGTTATTTTTCCGATGGTTAGGTTTTTTTCCACCCATGTTGGGGAGTACGTTGTGAATAGGGAGGTTGTCTCCATGTATTATATAGAGTGTTATTACTGGGATGTTTCTGTCTATCATCGTTTTTCCAAAAGCCTGGGGATCATTCCTTGATGTATAATTACTTGAGTTTCTATGAGGGGCATTTTGCCGAGGTGACCTGGGTATAGGTGACAGTTCAGAGTGGCATGGTTAATCTTGATCGTTTTTTCTGGTGTAGAAAACGCAGAAATAGGGTCATTCTGCCCAATGTTGTTCTGCCATTTAAAAACCAGGTCTTTCTTGAAGTCATTGATGTCCCTAGAGAATTTTTTACTTTTTCTCTTTTGGACATCCGTGTCCTTTTTTGAAAGGTGTTCATTAAGTTGTGCAGTGAGGCGCTTAAACTCAGCTGTATCTTTGTGTGCCTCCAATTGTTCTTTTAGTTCAGCTATTGTTTGGTCAACTTTTCTAATTTTCTTCTGTTTCCTTATCAGCAAAAGTTGTAATAATTCAATACCCTTTTCATTGAAGAATCTAAACCATTCATCGATTGATTCTTTGTCAGTAAGGTCATTATTAAGAGGAATGTCCCACCTAAGACGTCTAGGTACAATATTGGCTTTGATGTACCTGTCAAAAGGTGGTAACATCCCACCACATGCTGATTTTTTTTCTCCATGTTATGGCCAAGTTTGCATACTAGATTCACAATATTACTATCTGGTTTTGTGTCTTCACTGCTAAAAACTGTATCTAAATCCACCTCTCTTCACTCAATGAAAGTAAAGATTTCCATGACTGCCGCGGGGGTTTAGGGGGAGGATGTGTAAAGATATGCATGTAAATGACTCCCGCGCTGTCAAAGGGGTCTATACTAAGGGAGACTGCTGCAAAGACCTATGATTCTGATCCTAACAGAAAATAGAAAAATGTGAGGTAGTGATGGTATTTGCGCTGTGAGAAAAGAAAATGTGGGAGGAGCTACAATGAGATGTGATGGTGGAAACTAAAACAATATGTGATAAATACAACCAGGTGCACATACATCAGATAAAATAGTACCAAATAATACCTGGTGTAATGAAAATCTATGGAAATAAACACGTGTAAACACAAAGAATATATAGCAAGCATATGTGTCCTATAACTACATGATCACTAATATGAAAAAAGTCCAAGAAAGCTATCAAAATATATGGAAAAATTACAAAATGACAGACAAAGTGTCAAAAAAATTGTATATATAATGAAACAGTCCGTATAAGGCGAAAATGGATCGATCCCGCCACCAGAAACATTTGTGTACCAAATGAACTCTTCAGTGATAACACCTTTGTGTCTGCAAGCAGCTCACCTTACTGCTGTAAGGTATACAGCATAGACTGGTCACAAATCCCTGGTAAGGCTGGTGGATGTAAAGGTAAAGAAATATCCCATATGTTGCTTAGATGGTCCCAGTGGTGAATGTATTAGGACGATATGAAAAAAATAGAAGATATATATATAGCGTAACACTGCAATGGACACCGTGGGACAGGGACGGATCAGAAAGCAATGCACTCACTTTTTACAAAAATGAGCATAGGCATCAATCCACGAACGCCGAGTTTGTATGCCCTTGTTGATAAAACTTCAGTCGGTACCTGCTCCCCGGTGCCCATCAGACTCGGTGGATGTAAATAAAATATGAAGAGAGAATGTACATAGCATAATCCTGTATGTAAACGCCAGTTTATTGAAAAAGTTAAAAAACAAACTCACATGTAAGATCATATACAGAGCGGAGCATCCACGAGCGCCGAGCTTGTCTCCTGCCATCAGACTGTGAGTGTACCCAGTGCTCCAATCCCGGTGCGTATTGTCACATCACGTGACTTCATCAGGAGATAACACAGGGTAAGGGTACATGTCTTTAAATAGTCTGCAGTTGATGGACGCCTGGTGGCCATTTTCCCGAAGCCCGCCATAAAAATGAATGGCGTCGGTATTAGGATGGTCCGTCTGCCATTTTGCTAAGGTCTCACACATGAACACTCAATGTAAAATAGTACATGTGCTGGTGACAGATGAAAGGACCTATGTTAGACTATCACAGGGACACAGCGAAAGACAACAACTAAAGAGCACTAAGGCCCAGATGTATATATATTAAAATGGGGGTGAAACCAATAAAAATATAAATTATTAATTATATTTTTTTCATATTGTCTTAATACATTCACCACTGGGACCGTCTAAGCAACATATGGGATATTCCTTTACCTTTACATCCACCAGCCTTACCAGGGATTTGTGACCAGCCTATGCTGTATACCTTATAGCAGTAAGGTGAGTTGCTTGCAGACACAAAGGTGTTATCACTGAAGAGTTCATTTGGTACACGAATGTTTCCGGTGGCGGGATCGATCCATTTTCACCTTATACGGGCTGTTTCATTATATATACAATTTTTTTGACACTTTGTCTGTCATTTTGTCATTTTCCCATATATTTTGATAGCTTTCTTGGACTTTTTTCATATTAGTGATCATGTAGTTATAGGACATATATGCTTGCTATATATTCTTTTTGTTTACACGTGTTTATTTCCATAGATTTTTATTACACCAGGTATTATTTGGTACTATTTTATCTGATGTATGTGCACCTGGTTGTATTTATCACATATTGTTTTAGTTTCCACCATCACATCTCATTGTAGCTCCTCCCACATTTTCTTTTCTTACAGCGCAAATACCATCACTATCTCACATTTATCTATTTTCTGTTAGGATCAGAATCATAGGTCTTTGCAGCAGTGTCCCTTAGTATAGACCCCTTTGACAGCGCGGGAGTCATTTACATACATGGGATGGTGTCCTGTCATAGTATAGGGATCTGTCATACCATGCTGAGTGATAATCCCATAAGTATAGTTCTCATACACGCTTCCATTGACTCCCTTTTGGTCCAGCCTGTCTCACACAGTGCCTCATGGTCTTTCCTAAGATCAGCGTAAGCTAAATTAAGCTCATCATGGTTAGTTTTAAGCATGTCAGTCCCACTGCCCAGAGTAGCCAGCTCCTGAGTGAGGGTATTAGTGGATTTATCCTGATGAAGACACGTGACTCCCTGTGTCGAAGACGCGTAGGGGAGGGGCCAGGACGGAGCGATCAGCACAGAGCTGGGCTGAGGATTTCTGATACCCCGCAGCACGCCGTTTAGCGCTATTTATGCTTGTATTGTTTGGTGCACAAGAGCACCTGTGAAATGTGAGTACCCCAGTGTGGGGATTGGGTTTTTATATGTTTTAATAAAGTGTCTGGCGATATTACACCATATAGTCCCTTCTTTTTTCTGGTTTGTTACTTGTGGAGCCTGAAAGAGCCTGCCTGGAGATCATCTGTTGTCCTATCACGAGCCCAGGGGTGGCTCCATAGCGTGTATTGACGCAGCTAAACACTGTGTCACATGCTCCAAGGTGAGAGCAACTACTTTGGGGGTCACTGAGGCACATTACGGCATGATCTGGGCACTGCGATTCAGCAATTGGATTTCTTTGTGAAACACTTTATGCACTTTAGTTCACTTTGAAACTTTTCACTGCACATTGTTGTGTGATACTATATTGGAAGAATTTTTCTACAGAAAAGGACAGTTATTGTCTCAAAGCATCACGTATCACTCATATGTTTATATATCACCTGTCACCCATACGATTTCATTGGAGTTTTGCATGTGATATTGATATGATATTTATTTAATACACGTTTTTCATCTGTATTTTTTATTTATAATTTATTAAGCATCATAAATGTGGGTATAATATATATATATATATATATAGGTATGCAGAGTTTATTATTTGCACATTGCACTTTTGGATTTAATACGTAGGGCACTTTGGTGCATTTTTCTTACACATTGATCTTTGCAGGGTTGTTTTTTCAGAATCAATAAGTGAGCATCATACTTATTTACACACATAGCATGTTGCACTTTGGATTTAATATATGTGGTATCTAGTTAAAAAAATTTTTTTGGACATGCGGAATTGATTTCGGATTTGGATCACATGCACATAGAATTTTTTGCATATGATACCAATTGGGTGAATGTTTATAAAGATACATACCTTAGCGCAACGCTATTATTTCTATTTATATTAGTGGATTTATGCCAGCCTGTCATACATGGCTGAAAGGCTCTCATCCAGATCAGCTTTAGTGTGATGAAGTGAGTACCATATATACTCACGTATAGGTCGATCCAAGTATAAGTCGAGGCCCTAATTTACCACAAAAAACTTATTGACCCGAGTATAAGACGAGGGTGAGAAATGCAGCAGCTACTGTAAGTGGAAAAAGAGGGTCAACAATGCCCATCTGCAGCTGTATACCTCCCTGTGTCCTGTGTATGTGTCCCTGTGTCCTGTGCATGTGTCCCTGTGTATGTGTCACCTACCTGTGTCCTGTGCATGTGTGCCTGTGTATGTGTGCATGTGTCCCTGTGTATGTGTCACCTACCTGTGTCCTGTGCATGTGTCACGGCGATCTGCATCCTCCGTGTGCCGCTCTGCACCGATCAGCCTGTGATATTACCATTCGGCAGCCATTCTACTGTTCAAAAGCCACGCCTCCTCCTCGTCCGTGATAGGCAGAACACTCCATTTCCCAGCAGTCAGTCTATCATGGACATTCTCTCATCCTCATACCACGGACGAGGATGAGAGAATGTCCGTGATAGGCTGTACACTGACTGCCGGGAAATGGAGTTTTCTGCCTATCACAGACGAGGAGGAGGTGCGGCTTTTGAACAGTGAATGGCTGCCGAATGGTAATATCACAGGCTGATCGGTGCAGAGCGGCACATGGTAATATCACACGCTGGCCGCCGTCTGTCTGCATGACACGCTGATCATGCAGACAGACGGCGGTGACTCCAGTATAAGACGAGGGGGGCACTTTCAGCCCAAAAAAGGGCTGAAAATCTCGACTTATACTCGAGTATATACGGTACTCACTGTTCCCCCAAAGAAGCTGTTGGTGAGGACACTGCATCTTGACAACGAGTCTGGGCTTGTCCCAGCTAGGCACAATCTTGAGACATCCTGCTCAGTAGAGATGGGCTGAAACACCCCCCCCCCCCATTTCAGTTTGTGCCAGAACCTTAAAACATCGCAAAATTTTGGAGCTGAATAACAAACCTCATTATAGTCTATAAGACCAGAACTGAAAAAAATCAAAAGTGCCCATTTTGAAGGCTTACATGCAAGTTATTGGGCATACAAAGGGTATGGGGGTCTGGGTACTGCCCTGGGGGACATGTATCAATGCAAAAAAAGTTCTTTAAAAAGATCATTTTAAATGAGCAGTGATTTAATGATGCTTCAAGTAAAACAATAAAAATGAAATAAAATGAAAAATATAGTGCCTGGGGGGACCCCTTAGTCTGCCTGTAAAGTAGGACATCTGTACCATGTATGTATAGAACCTGCTGCAGCAAAACTGACATATATAGATAGATAGATAGATAGATAGATAGATAGATAGATAGATAGATAGATAGATAGATAGATAGATAGATAGATAGATAGATAGATATATTGTGACGTATGCGAAGGTGAGATACACGATAATAGGTACATTTCACCTTGCATTCGTTCCACTGTAAGGGACTGAACCGGAATCTTGTCCGGTTTTTCCAGCCTCTGGTGGCAGGCTGGGTTCCGGTCCGGATGTTCGGGTCCACTGGAGTCCACAGTCAGCTGGACTTTAAAAATCCAGGAAGAGCACAGTAGGTCACTCTGGTTTTGAGACTCAGGAAGGAACCTGAGTGAGAGGAGCTCTGGATGTTGGACTAAAAGGTTTGCTTTTTCCGCATGTTTTTGTGGGTGACGGGGGCCAGCCCCGCACTGTATAGAGAGGAGACTATTTGTTTAGTTAGCGCCGGATGGCAAGGATTTCATTTACTGTTTGTTTTTATTTTTCAAACCTCCTGCAAATAAACCTGGCATCCGCCAGATTTTGAAGAAAGTGTCTCTTTTGCTGACTCTTTTTGAAGAAAGTACCTCTTTTTTTTTTCTGACTGTCATTCAGAAAAAGGTGATCCCCACAAGCTAATTCCCCACACGTGGTGGAGAATGCAGGCAATTTTCTGAAGATGGAGGAAATTATAAAGGCCCTGCTACAGGCCAATGCAGCTCAGCGGAAAACCAACCGCCAAGTCGCAGAGGCTGCTGCAGCATAGCAAGCGGCCCAGCAAGAGATGAACCGGCAGTTTGCAGAGGTTCTGGTCAAACTGAAAAAGGGGTCCGCACCTCCTGTGTCAGCAGAAGCAAAGATGGTACGGGCCTCCTACCACCTGTAAAAGATGATACCTGCGGATGATGTTCAGGCATACATACAGGCGACTTTCGAGGGAGTCGCTGTCCGCGAGGGATGGCCAAAAGAGCAATGGGTGGGTTTATTGGCCCTATTTCTTTTTTTTTTCCATTCAATACTCTTTATTGATTTTTTCTTATTACAAAAAAAAAAAAGTAAAAAGCATATAAATTACATGTCAAGTAACAGAAGTCAACAGGTCCAATTATGCAAAGATACTTTACTCTCATCCATAAAAAGAAACATTGAGACCTGAATCCTGTCTGAAACTCCTAAACCCCTTTCCTTCCCCCCTCCCCACCCCCCCAGACCGCCCCCTCCCATTCCTCCCCTATTTTTTTGTCTATATTAAAAGGGTGCGTAACCGGGATATTATGCTAGCACTGCATCAACTGTTAAGTCACTTTTTACTAGTTCTCCTATGCTTTCACATTGTACTAGTGGGTAACCCAATATCTTAGGCCCTTCTCAGGTTGAATCTAGGTCAAGGGATTGTATCCGACCAATGCAGCCAGGGACTCCAGATCTTTATGAATTTATCATAGCTACCCCTCCTGGTATAGACTGTTTTTTCTGTCCACACTAGCTTGTCCACTGTCCTAAGCCAGTCCTCAATAATTGGAGGAGTGGTAGACATCCAGGACTGTGCTATTAGTTTCCTGGCTTGATAAAGGCACCTCGCTATAGCGATTTTCTTATTGTTACACCCCGTATTTTCCCCCATCAGGCCAAGAATACATACCCTGGCCTCCTGCTTCAGCTTAATTTTAAACCTAGTTTCTATAATCCTAGTTATCCCTGACCAATATCTCGCCAGTTTTGGGCATCTCCACACCATGTGTATTAGGTCACCTGTATCCAGGCATCTAGGGCACTTAACCTCCAGTCTGCGGCCGAACCTGAATAATCTCTTAGGGGTGTAGTAGGCCCTGTGTATCAAAAAGAGGTGCGGGGGTATGGCTTGGATGGCCTCCGGAGCGGACGTGTCTTCTTAGAGCTCCTGACCAGATCTGCATACAGCTAAAAGCAGCCAAAAAGCACCGATACCATGGGCAAACCTCGAAAGGCTAAAGACACAGAACCTAAGGGACATGCCACAAGATCCTCCTCGGCTCCCCCACCTCTTATTACGGAGTACTTTGGCCTCGGAGCTCCGGCGGGACACCACGAGGCCAAGATGGCGCCGGCTCCACCAACATACGCAGCGGCCCTCTCCTCCTCTCCTCCGCGGCTCTCCCCGGGACAGCGAACCGATAAGTATGCCTCAGAAGGGGATTTGTTGCCCGATCGCCCACCGCTCCCACCTATTAACACCCAGGCCGGTCCTGTGCTGTCCCTCATGGGAGACACACTAGGCAGCCTGTCTCAGCCATTTCCTCCCTGCCTAATAGGGCCTGCACGGTCACCGAGCGCAGGCCAAGCCTCCCCTTTGTGGGAATCCTCAGCCCAGGAATGGGATCCAAGCTCCCTGCCACAAAGACCCCAGGCCACAAGGGACAAGGCATTATCCTCATCCCGGTAGCACAAGGAGTCCAACAAAGCTGCAGGGCCTCCCTCACCGCTGCAGTCTGAGGAGCTGCAGGGGGCTTATTCACATGTAGCTCAAGTACATGCCATTAAACCAGCAAGGCAGCCTAACTTCAAGACCCCTCCATATGCATTGCAGAGGGGACTCCCCCCACCGAGCACCCCCTTCACTACCATGAGGGATTCACACTCCCATACCATAATGGACCCTGACCCTGAACCTGAAGCATGTACTTCATGGAGAGACTATGTTCGTTGCATGCCCACGAAACAGGACTTCCGTATGCTTATTCAAGAGGTACGTGACACATGTAGATCTGAAATTAACATGCTCCGTACTGATCTACACCACCTGTCTGCTAAAGTCCATTCTATAGAAGAAGAAGCATATGATACAAAGATGGAAATTTCCCACATACATGATCGATTATCCACGCAAGCCTCGGCCCTTAGAGAGTTTCAACGCCACCTTGGGGACCTCGATAATAGAGGCAGACGCAACAACATTAGAGTACGAGTCCTCCCAGAGGCGACCCAGGACGAGGACTTACAAGTCACACTACAAGCTATTTTCAATAATGTTTTGGGTCGCCTGGAAAACCAAAGAGTTAAGTTGGATAGGGCCCATCGTGCTCTTCACCCCCGAGGACCAGGTCCAAGACCACGAGACGTAATCTGCAGGGTTCATAATTACTCCTTGAAGGAGGATATAATGAGAAAAGCGCGCAATATGCGCACCATAGATTTCGATGGTGCCCCTATACAGCTGTACCCGGACTTGTCCTGGATCACCCTTCAGCAAAGACGCTCCTTGCAGCCACTCCTCACAACACTGAAAGAACATGACTTCCGATACCATTGGGGTTTCCCCTTTAGCCTCACAGCAAAGAAAGATGGGAGATCCACCACACTGCGAAGACCTCCACTCATTCTGCAAGGACTTGGACATTCCGGTTCCCCCCACACCCGGGTGGGACCCCCTACCAACTCCACCACCTCGCCCAGAGCCCTGGGTTCAGGTGAACGGGAGAAAGCGACAGAGGCCGCATTCCAATAGCCCTTCGGCAAACACCCACCAGAGATGACTTTTTGCTGATTGAGAGGCATCAGATCAGGATAAGACATTAGCATAGGAGTCACTAATATTGCCTATCATGCTGAGAGCTCAGGAACTAACCTGTTTTTCTTGTTCCCTTATAGAGGGTTAGACCCTAATTTTCATTAGGTGGGAATACGGGTTAATGGTTTAGCACTTATGCAACTTTAGTGTACGATATTACTGATGATATACTACGGTTATGTTTAAGCTCTTCCAAACTATCAATGGGGTCCCCTCCTCCATTATCCCCCTTTCCCTCCATCCCCCTATCCTTGCCCTTCTTCCCATCCCCTCCCTACCCCATATTCACCATTCCCTACCCCCCCAATCCTTCCCTGCCCTCCCACCCAGTACCCTACTAGAGTGTATTACCACATTTACTTAAATGCCTTCATCCTCCCTAGGTTTCTAAAGGGCTATCTGGAGGGGTCTTTGGGTTTCTACCCTGCCAGTGCTCCCTATATTAGTTTGGTTGGTCCACCACTGAGCAAAATCTGCACTAGCCGACTTTATCTGTTGCCTTAGTCTAGACCACATGGTATTCTGGTTATTAGCTGTTAATTGTAAGTTCTTCTTTATTTAGTTGCTCCACTACGGTGTGCTGCATAATTACCTAACTGCAGGCGGATCTGGGAGAGGATGGCGACCGGTCTGGAGCTGTCCTATCCTCCCCCGGGAGACCTTCGTATGGCTCCCCACTTAACCCCTGTGGAGAGTATTGTTTTTATCTCCCACATGGGGGGGGCCCTTCGAGGGTTTCCGACCCACCACCTTGTATGGGTGGGTTAAACTTCACTTGGTTATTATTTGATTTTGTACTAATTTTTGTTTTCTTTGTCGTCCACATCTTTCTCTACTCTTTTGCTACTGGCTTTTCTTTTCTCTGTTCCTTTCTAATCTGCCGTGTTGTGGGCGCCCCCCGCCTCTGAAGCCCAGGTCCAGTCCGTAGGAGCATGTTTCCGGCTAGGTATGTGCCATATCTGAAAGTTCAGTCGTTCATCATCCTCTACATCCAAACATACTTCAATCGTCTTGGTAAGCTAACGCTCCTTTTATTTTTACCACCCGATGATTGACATACTGTCATTAAATGTGAAAGGCCTCAACTCCAACACTAAACGAAGCTTAGCCTTAAGGGAATTTAAAAGATCTAAAGCTGACATTATTTTCACCCAGGAAACACACCTTACTAAGACCGATAGTATGGCATTTGTCACCAAGTATTATTCCCAGATATACCTAGCCTCTAATCCTCTTAAACGAGCAGGAGTGGCTATTCTGTTAAAAAAAGACTCCCCTTTTAAGTTACAATCGATAATCTCGGACCCCCTAGGACATTATATCATCTTGAGAGGCACGTGGAAAGATGCTAACCTTACACTCTGTAACATATACGCCCCTAACACTAATCAAACGTTCTTCCTATCTAAAGTGTATAAATGACTATTTGCATTTCCCCATCAATACCTGGTTATTGGCGGAGACTTTAACCTGACCTTCTCCTCCTGCCTAGACAGACACTCCCTTGGACAGAGTCAGACCCCCAAAGCCCTTGATAGAAGATCATCTCTCTTCTGCCAATTAACTAGGAAATACGCCCTGTTTGACTGTTGGAGAACTGCCTACCCCTCAGCCAAACAATTCACTTTTTACTCCCATCCGCATAAATCTCACTCGCGCATAGACTACTTCTTTGTGAATGCCCCAACCCTGAGAGCCTGCAAGAGGTCAGATATTCAGGCAATCTCGTGGTTGGATCATGCTCCCATAACATTGTCCTTGGCATTGTCCCCGGGAACCCTTCGTACATGTCACTGGCTTTTGAACGATTTCCTGCTTAAACATAACCCCTCCAGAGATGACTTGGAAAAAACTATGAAATTATATTTTGCAGAAAATAATTCACCAGAGGTTTCCATTGCTACCCTCTGGGAGGGTCATAAAGCTGTCCTCAGAGGCCAATGTATCTCACTATCCACGGCACTCAAAAGGAAAGCTAATACGGCTCGTATAGCCCTATTAGATAAGCTCAAACAATTGGAAACACGTCTGCTTTCCTTTCCGTCCTTAAAAACTCTTAGAGGGATTGTACAGGTACGGGCCGGTCTCAGAGACATAGACATAGGTAAAATTGAGAAGGCGCTAACACGACTACGGCAAACCTATTATGACAAGGCAAACAAACCACATACACTATTAGCCAGCTACGGGATAGAGTCGCGACCGCCTCAATCGCCCATCTTAACGATGGAAGTGGCACTCCCCAAACTCATCCCACTAAGATTGCTCAGATCTTTCACGACTATTACTCGACCCTGTATAATAATCCGGGTGTTCCACACAACCCTCCTCCACAAGACCTGTCCCAAAGAATTCACTCTTACCTAGACGAATGTGATATACCGAGACTCACCCCCTCCGCCCTGACCACCCTAAACTCCCCCATTACAGAGGAGGAGATCACGGACACAATTAAATCGCTTCCAAACAACAAAGACCCGGGTCCTGATGGACTTCCATACCAGTACTACAAAACCTTCCTACTGCATCTACTCCCTCATATGACAACACTGTTTAATTAATTTCTGTCTGAGACACCTATACCACGAGATATGCAAAATTCTTATCTCATGCTGATTCCCAAGCCTGGTAAGGATCACAGCTTACCATCAAATTATAGACCTATTGCGCTACTTAACGCGGACCTCAAAATATTTACGAAATTATTAGCTAACAGATTAAACAATTTTATGCCGTCACTGATCCACAAAGACCAGGTAGGCTTTATACCCATGCGGCAAGCAGGGGACAATACCCGTAAGGTTATTGACCTAGTGGAGGTGGCAAACAGGACCAAAGTAGAAGCACTTCTGCTCAGTCTTGATGCAGAAAAAGCTTTTGATAGGCTAAGTTGGCCTTTCCTGTTTGCGACCCTACGACGAGCCGGAATCACAGGCCCCTTTTTGCGAGCCATTTATCATCTATATTCGTCCCCATCAGCTATGGTACGCACCCAACACGCAACATCTGCTACCTTTCCGATCTCAAACGGAACACGGCAAGGCTGCCCGCTCTCACCGCTACTTTACGCCCGTTGCATAGAACCCCTAGCAGCCCATATTAGGGAAAACTTAAATATACATGGCATCCCAGTCCGAATCAGAGACTTTAAGATCTCCCTATATGCTGATGACGTTCTCCTTACACTCACGCAACCTCACATCTCCTTGCCGAAGCTACATGTAGAACTAGATAGGTATAGCGCCCTATCGGGATATAAGATAAACAACTCTAAAACAGAGGCTCTGCTCCTTAATATGCCACCTCAAACACAGGCGGCCCTTTTGCAATCATTCAACTACTCCTGGAAAACTTCCTCCTTAAAATACCTTGGGGTCCATCTAACAAACACATATGATTCCCTATATAAAGCTAACTTTCCCCATATGTATACTACTATTAGAGCCTCACTGACTAAATGGAAATCCCTGAAACTGTCCCTTTTTGGGCGACTAGCGACCCTTAAAATGATGATCCTTCCCCAGCTCTTATATTTATTTGAGACGCTTCCGATACCTATACCAGCCACACACCTAATGTCAGGTTCCACACTTACCAGACAGGTGAGTCCACGTGGGCAGAGGGTAGGCTCCCTTACGTGTCCGATTCGGGGCCCCTGGTAGAGCAGACAGGAGGCCCGCGAGTGCGGAGTGGTATGAGAGCCTGAGGTAAAGTCCTGGAGCACAGTGGTCTGGCAAGCAACCGGTAAAGCTTGAGGCTTGGAGGTGCAGATGCTGAGCAGGAGTTAGTCAGACTTGGTCATACACAGGCAGAGGTCGGCAACGGGCTGGCAGCAACGGTACAAGGGAGCAGGCAGAAGCGAGGTCAGACAAGCCGGGGTCGGGAACAGGCAGCAATCAAGGGAGGTCCAAAGGTAGCCGGGTCACAACAGGTAAACACTACGGAAGCACAGGAACACGGGATGATCACGGGACAAGACACGGAGCTGTTTGATCAGGCAGCACTGGGTCAGTGCAGAGGCAGGATTCAAATAGGCTGATTGGCGCCAAAACGCCGCGCACGTGCGCGCGCCGATTCGCCAAGGCGCGCCGCGCACCCGCGCGCGCCCGAGCGCGCCCCCGGAACCAGCACGCACGCCCACACCACCAGACATGTCAAAGGCAGCGCCCACAGGCGGACGCGCGCTAACGCGGACGCGCGCTAGCGCGAACGCGCGTACGCACAAACGCCCGGACGCCACCCCGCACGCCACGGCCAGTGAGCCCAGGCACGCCAGCGCCCACAGGGACACGCGCCCCAGCACGCATAGGGACACGAACGCCAACGCGCCCCGGCGCGCACCGGCGCCCAACCAGGTAACCTCTCTGACAGTGCCCCCTCCTCAAGGGCAGACTCCGGATGCCCAGCTGGGCCATCTTCGAGGCATGAGAGGTTTTGAAGGACTGCAGGAGTTCTCTGGCGTGTAAATTGTTTTCCGGCTCCCACGAATTATCTTCGGGTCCATAGCCTTTCCATTTTACCAGATATTGCACCTGATTGTGCCTTCTTCTACAATCTAGAATTGCTTCCACTTCGAACTCCTCTTCGCCATTCACCACAATAGGTTTGGGTGGACCAATGTTGCGACCAGAAAAGAAGTTAGGAGTGACTGGCTTCAGGAGAGACACGTGGAACACTGGATGTATCCTCAGAGAATTAGGAAGGTCAAGTTCGTAGGCCACGTTGTTGATCTTCCTTTTGATCCGGAAGGGACCCAGGTATTTGGGGCCCAGTTTCTTGGATGGGCAGGCCAACTTGAGATTAGTGGTAGACAGCCAGACAGAATTGCCAGGTTCAAGAACAAGTTCCCCCCGTCTCTTCCTATCAAAGATTTTCTTATAATCTTCCTGAGCCTTGGTCATGGTCTCCTGCAGCAATTTATTGTTGTTGGAGAAAAAGTCCAAAGTTTGGGATACTGCAGGAACAGGGCATTCGGGGACTGATCCGGGCAAGAAGGATGGATGGAAACCGTAGTTGGCAAAAAACGGAGACTGGTTCGTAGCTGAATGTAGGGAGTTATTGTAGGAGAACTCCGCGATGGGAAGCAGGGAGGCCCAATCGTCCTGGGAAAAGGCAGAAAAACAACGGATGTATTGCTCCAAAGTCTGGTTCGTCCTCTCGGTTTGCCCATTTGACTGAGGGTGGTAAGCCGAAGAGAATGACAGCTCGATCTCGAGCGCGCCACAAAGGGCCTTCCAGAATCTGGAGGTGAACTGAACGCCCCTGTCCGAGACTATGTTGGTCGGGACTCCATGCAGCCTGACGATCTCCTTTATGAAGATGGAAGCGGTCTCCATGGCTGAAGGGGTGCCCTTCATGGGGAGGAAATGGGCCATTTTAGACAGCCTGTCAACCACAACAAAAATGGACGAAAAACCTTCTGATGGTGGAAGCTCAACAATGAAGTCCATTGATATCATGGTCCATGGCCTCTCTGGGACTGGCAATGGTCTCAACAGGCCCCATGCTCTTGTCCGGCTAGTCTTGTTTCTGGCACACGTGTTACAGGACTCCACATAGTCCTTGCAATCCTTAGTAAGACACGGCCACCAAAAGGTGCGTTGGACGAGGTCGGTTGTTTTTCGAGTGCCGAAGTGGCCAGCCAGTTTATGATCATGACATAAACTTAACACCTGTACCTTTAACTCCTCAGGGACCACAATCTTATTCTTGAACCAGAACAGTCCATCCTTGGTACAAGACTCGGCAGGTGGAGACATTCCCATGGAGGCGCGTCTGATTCGGGAAATTAGATCCTCCTGAAGGATTAGGAAATTTCCAGAGGGAAGGATAGTATCTGGGGACACGGTTCTTTCGGAATCGAGGAACATCCGGGAGAGAGCATCAGGTTTAACATTCTTGGATCCGGGCCTGAACGTAATGTGGAAGATAAATCTGGAAAAAAAAAGTGCCCATCTGGCCTGCCGGGGTCTCAATCTTTTGGCTGTCCTTAGATATTCCAAGTTCTTATGATCTGTGTAGATCAATATGGGGTGTGCTGCGCCTTCCAGAAGGTAACGCCATTCCTCCAGAGCCGCTTTAATGGCCAAAAGCTCCCGATCACCCACGTCGTAGTTTTTCTCGGAGAGAGAAAGTTTGCGTGAGAAGAATCCCACAGGGTACAGCAGTGATTTGGCACCCTGTCTCTGTGAAAGCACAGCTCCGACTGCAACCTCAGACGCATCCACTTCCAGGACGAAGGGCAAGGCAGGGTTGGGATGCTTAAGGATAGTGGCTGAGGTGAATAGCGCCTTGAGTTTTTCAAAGGCCTTTTGTGCCTCAGGTGTCCAGCGGAATCGGCATCCTTGTTTAGTAAGCTCTGTGATGGGAGTTATGATTGCAGAAAATCCTTTAATAAATTTCCTATAGAAATTGGCGAAGCCAATAAAGCGTTGTACTCCTTTTTTGTCGGTCGGTGCAGGCCAATCCAGAATAGCGGATACTTTCTGTGGATCCATTTTGATGCCATCGGGGGAAATAATCAGGCCCAGGAACTGGATAGATTGGAGCTCGAATTCACACTTCTCAAGTTTGGCGTACAGTCCATGCTGTCTGAGCCGGGAAAGTACATTTCGTACATGCTTACGGTGCTCCATCAGGGAGGCCGAGAAAACCAAGATATCGTCCAGGTAGACGATGACATAAAGATCCAATAGGTCGTGAAAGACATCGTTGATAAAATGCTGGAATGTCGCCGGTGCATTGCACAGACCAAAAGGCATGACGAGGTACTCGTAATGTCCGAATCGAGTACGAAAGGCCGTCTTCCACTCGTCTCCTTCTCTTATGCGGATCAAATTATAGGCTCCACGGAGGTCAAGCTTGGTAAAAACGGTAGCCAATCCCAGTCTCTGGAATAGTTCAGGAACCAAGGGTAGCGGGTATCTGTTTTTAATGGTAATTTTATTGAGCTCCCGATAGTCAATGCAAGGACGTAAGGAGTGATCCTTCTTTTCCACGAAGAAGATACCTGCCCCAGCTGGAGACGTGGAAGGACGGATGAACCCTTTCTTCAGGTTCTCGTCTATATAAGTCTTCAGGGTGCCCAACTCCTGCTCAGTTAGAGGGAAGATCCTCCCAAAGGGGACTTCGGTACCTGGTAAGAGTTCTATTGGGCAATCATAGGGCCTATGAACTGGAAGGGTTTCTGCTCCTTTTTTACTGAACACGTCCAGGAAATCCCGGTAGGGTTCGGGAAGATCTTGGCAGGGCTTAGCTTCAGAGTCTATGCGCAGGCATTGGGAGGAAGTTAATGGGGTCCCCCGTAAGCAATGTTGTCTGCAATATTCCGAGGAAAACTGAATCTTGCCTGTAGACCAGTTGATGCTGGGATTGTGGGCCTGTAGCCAAGGTATTCCTAGGATGACTGGGAAGAGAGGCGAGGAAATGACATCTAGGCGTAAAAGTTCCTGATGTTCCGGGCCAATGGTGGCCAACAGAGGAACCGTTTCTTGGGTGACGGGTCCGGAGCGGAGGGTGGAGCCATCCGCTAAGAAAACTGCCAGTCCTTGAGCTTTAGTCTGAGTGGGGATATGATGGGTTTCGACAAAGGTCCGGTCAATGAAACCACTACAAGCTCCAGAGTCAATGATGACCGGTACTGGGATGCTCCTTCCAGGTAACTGCAATACAATGGAGAAAGTTAAATGGTTACCGGCACTAGGTAGGACAGGTGCACACAGAGAAGAAGATGGCAGACACTTACGTCTCTTGTTTGGGCATACTCTTGCAAAGTGACCAGACTCCCCACAGTACAGGCACAGATTGAGTGTGCGCCTGCGTGTCTTCTCCTCAGAAGTCAGAGAGGGACGGAGCAGTCCCAACTGCATGGGCTCCGGGGCCTCCGGGCCCGGGGTAGAAGAGACCAGCGGAGCTTGGTTTGGGGCACAAGGAGCCCTAGGCAGCATCCAGGTAAGGCGTGGGTGACTAACAGACCTCTCAGCGCGTCTCTCCCTGAGGCGACGGTCGATCTGGATGGACAGATTAATTAACTCTT
This sequence comes from Aquarana catesbeiana, assembly GCF_042186555.1. Lineage (NCBI taxonomy): Eukaryota > Metazoa > Chordata > Amphibia > Anura > Ranidae > Aquarana > Aquarana catesbeiana. The sequence goes on along the minus strand of NC_133325.1, from coordinate 545,019,509 downwards.
CCAGTGTCTGCGGTATCCCCACTCGTGCCAGTTCGTCTTTTAGCGGATCTGACAACCCCAGCCGGTATTGGTGACGCAAAGCTGCGTCGTTCCAGTCCGTATCCGAGCTCCAACGCCTAAACTCCACGGCGTAATCTTCAGCAGCTCTGCGACCTTGTTGAAGGGCATGTAAAGCGGTTTCTGCCGTGGTTGTTAGCTGGGGGTCCTCATACAGCTGAGACATAGCTAGGAAGAAGGCGTCTAGGGAATCAAGAGATTGGGCCTTCTGCTCCAATAGGCGGTGGGCCCAGGTTTGAGGCTCTCCGATCAAAAGGGATATGACGAACCCCACTTTAGTAGCTTCCAGGGAGAATGTTCGAGGCTGCAAAGCGAAGTAGAGCTCGCATGCGTTGCGAAACGCTCGGAACTTACTGCGTGCTCCGGAGAATTTTTCGGGTGTAGGCACCCTGGGCTCTGGTGGTAGCATTACTACAGAAGGTGCTGAGGCCGGGTTGGCGGAGACTGCCCCTGGTGGAGAAGCTGAAAGGGCCTGGACCTGTCCTTCCAATCTGGTATAGCCTTCCTGTAGGCTTTTAACGGCTTGAGTAAGGCCCGCTAGGTGCCTACACAGTTCATCCATGGGGGAGGCCCCCTGCCCGGACTCAGTCATGGCTGCCTGATACTGTCAGGTTCCACACTTACCAGACAGGTGAGTCCACGTGGGCAGAGGGTAGGCTCCCTTACGTGTCCGATTCGGGGCCCCTGGTAGAGCAGACAGGAGGCCCGCGAGTGCGGAGTGGTATGAGAGCCTGAGGTAAAGTCCTGGAGCACAGTGGTCTGGCAAGCAACCGGTAAAGCTTGAGGCTTGGAGGTGCAGATGCTGAGCAGGAGTTAGTCAGACTTGGTCATACACAGGCAGAGGTCGGCAACGGGCTGGCAGCAACGGTACAAGGGAGCAGGCAGAAGCGAGGTCAGACAAGCCGGGGTCGGGAACAGGCAGCAATCAAGGGAGGTCCAAAGGTAGCCGGGTCACAACAGGTAAACACTACGGAAGCACAGGAACACGGGATGATCACGGGACAAGACACGGAGCTGTTTGATCAGGCAGCACTGGGTCAGTGCAGAGGCAGGATTCAAATAGGCTGATTGGCGCCAAAACGCCGCGCACGTGCGCGCGCCGATTCGCCAAGGCGCGCCGCGCACCCGCGCGCGCCCGAGCGCGCCCCCGGAACCAGCACGCACGCCCACACCACCAGACATGTCAAAGGCAGCGCCCACAGGCGGACGCGCGCTAACGCGAACGCGCGTACGCACAAACGCCCGGACGCCACCCCGCACGCCACGGCCAGTGAGCCCAGGCACGCCAGCGCCCACAGGGACACGCGCCCCAGCACGCACAGGGACACGAACGCCAACGCGCCCCGGCGCGCACCGGCGCCCAACCAGGTAACCTCTCTGACACCTAAAGAGACTGCAGGGCGACCTGATTAATTTCTTCTGGAACTATAAGAGACACCGGATTGCTAAATCGGTCCTCTACGCTCCCCACAATCAAGGTGGCCTAGCGTTTCCTAATATAGCCAAATATTATTTGGCAGCTCAACTACGCCCTGTAGCCTCTTGATGTACCCTACACGCTTTTAACCGTTGGACACAAATCGAAAAGCTTTGGTTAGCCCCTATACATCCGAACTCCTTGTTGTGGAGTTCTGATGTATCTTCGGAAAACTTGCAGTTACTGGGACCAATGTCCCTCTTACGCCAGCTGTGGAAACGTGCAAAATCGACACACCCACTTACCACCCCTTCCTCGCCGGTTACGTCCTTCCTATTTACTCCCAACATCCCGGACAGCCTGACCTCACAGATGTCCCATTTCTGGATTTAAAAGAACCTATTCCACTATGGCCAGCTGATAGACCCTAGGACCCACATATTAAGATCATTTCAAGATCTGCAAAGAGAATTTGACATTCCCAAACAGGCTTTCTTTAGCTACTTACAAATACGACATTATGCACAATCTCTAGTCCCTGAACTTCATTTCTCCCCGCTAACTGATTTTGAAAAGTTGTGTTTAGAGAGCTTATCTCCTAAAGGCATGATCTCACAGACCTACCAGCTCCCAACACATGATTTTTCACCAGAGGTTCCTCGGCATGTATATATGGGTAAGTGGGAGCGAGCCTTGGGTGCAGACTTTCCTCTCCACACATGGCAGCTTATTTGGTCTCAGGCCACTAAAAGTTCTATGTGTACACTATATAAAGAGAACCAATATAAGATTTTGTTTCATTGGTATTAAACCCCTGACTTGCTCCACTCCATGTATCCACTAACTGACTCTCGCTGCTGGCGGTGCCATAATGACAGAGGGACATTATACCACATTTATTGGACCTGTCCTCTGATTGTGCCGTACTGGGAAATGGTTCTCTCCCTCCTTGGGTCCATCCTTGGTGCAGGGGTGCCTTTTGATCCGAAGGTTTTTTTGCTGGGTCTCCCACCAATCTCTCTCCCTAAAAGATCCAAGAAACTTCTATCACATATATTAACTGCCGCACGATGTTTGGTGGCACTAAAATGGAAGCAGAAGGAACCACCTTCGATATCGGAATTGCATTCCAGGATCAGGGATGTCAAGAGGATGGAATACCTCACAGCCTCCTTAAATGACAATCTTGAGAAACATAATCAAGTATGGGAGCTGTGGGTCCTTTTTGAAAACCCCATAACCTAAATCTCCATATGACAGGCCTGGGGTTGTTGGTTTCCTCTTCCGGTGGGGGGGGACTGGGCTCTTGGGGCGGGACGCGGCTCCGTTGCCTTCATTTCTCTTCCCTATTCTTTATCCAATCTTACTTATCCCATTCTAGACCTTCTGCTAACCCCCCTCTTCTCTATTCATCTCTATATCTCACAGTTTTTTATTTTCTTTTATATACCTCTTTTTTGTTCTGTTGTACAAGGTATACAACCAGTAGTATATGACTAAGGTATTGTCTTGCCAATATAATCTTTTTTCATCAATCAGACAGATATGTACAGAGAGACCAGCTTCACTTTATGAGTGTTATTAGGTTTGGCCTTTTCTTTAGAAACACCTACTGCACTTTATAATGTATAACCTTGTACTTTATGTTACTATTTGTGTTCTCTTCTGGAAAAATTAATAAAAATTGTCAATTTTTCAAAAAAAGAGGTGCGACGCCTGCTGCGATGGAGAAACCGACACCAATGGGCTAGTCTTCAGAATTCCTTTCCACTGGCTGTCCGTGATCTCCCCCACATCCCCCGCCCACCTCTCCCTGACCCCCAGAGTCGTTTGCAGAGCAAGCAGCCTTTCAGAAAATTGTCCACTTATTATTGCTATCAAACCCTTGGTGGTATTTGCTCTAATAATTTTATTGAGGAGTGGTGCATTACACCACTCTAATGGGCAGTTACTAAATTGACTGTCAAGTGCATGCCTGATCTGCAAGTAAGTATAAAATGTATTATTTAGAATACCATATTCTCGCTTCAGCTCAGTGAAAGATTTCAGAGTACTACCTTCATAAAGCTGCGCCAGCCTGCAAAATCCGTGTGGGACCCATATCCAGTTTTTTTCCAGTGTTAACAGCTCCTTCAAGCCCTTATTATTCCATATGGGTGAGAATTCAGTGGGTCCTCCATAACCCATAATCCTCTTAGTAGCCTGCCAGACTTTAGCGACTAGTTTATATGTTGGGGATCCCACCTGGAATGTTCCAGCCTCTAGTGCCTCTGCCAGGGACCCGTGTGGGGTATCGTGCGTCATAAGTTTCTCGTTAGTATTCAAAATGCCTTGAGATTCGCAGCCTCCCAGATGTTGCAGTTGAGCCGCCAAGAAGTAGCTGTAAGGGAGAGGTACTGCCAGCCCCCCTTCCCCGACCGGACGCTGTAGCGTTTGTAATCTGATCCTTGCCTGCCCTTTCTTCCATATTAATTCTCTAAATAAGATGTTTATTTTTAGAAACCACCTCTTCCCGATCCAGACTGGGGAGTTGTGGAGTACATACAATAATTGTGGCATCCATACCATCTTAATCAAGTTAGTTCTACCTGCCAGGGATAACGGAAGTTGGCACCAGATAGCACTTTTCCTTCTAAATTTTTCCAGTAGAGGTACTAAATTATCCCCGATATATTGTGCAGGGTCCTTTGAAATAACTATACCCAGATAGCGCATCTTCTCCACTACCCTCAATCTCAGTATATCCCCCCTGTGACTACTGCATGTTGAGTCCAACGGGAGCAGTGTTGATTTTTCCCAATTAACTACCAGGCCCGATGAGCTCCCAAATCTTTCCACTAACTGTATTGCTCCTTCAAGGGATGGCCCCATGTCCCCAAGAAAGAGTAGCACATCGTCAGCATAGAGTGCCACTTTTTCCAGGCTATTCCTCCCTCCAAATCCCTGTATTCCAGGCGAGTGTCTTATTACCTCTGCTAGTGGCTCCATTGCTAAAGCGAATAATAGGGGCGAGAGTGGACATCCCTGCCTTGTCCCTCTCTCAAGGAATAACCACTCTGTATATTCGCTATTGATCTTTAGCCTAGCTCTTGGATGGAAATACAGGGTTTTCACCAATTTAATACATTTTTGGCTAAACCCAAACCTCTCCAACACCCACCAGAGATACCCCTACTCCAGGCTATTAAATGCCTTGGCGTTATCCAGAGCGAGGATCGCCCTGGAGCTCCTGATCCCTGCAGGGGACTGGAGGCTCAAGTATGCCCTTCTAACATTAACACTGGTAGATCTATTTGGGATAAACCCTGACTGGTCCGGTGCACTAACTCTGAAATACATTTGTTTAGCCTAGTAGCCATTACTTTTACTAAGATTTTTATGTCAGAGCATAGTAACGAAATTGGCCTGTATGAGGCTGCTTCAAGATGATCTTTCCCCTCCTTCTTAATCAGGACTATGTTGGTCTCTGTCATTGAAGAGGGCAAACTGCTGTCAGTAATCACCCAGTTCAATGTCTTCAAGAGTTCTGGGAGTAACGCCTCCCCGTAATATTTATAAATTTCCACAGGTAGGCCATCAGGGCCTGGGACTTTCTGGTTAGGCATATCTGCTACTGCTTGCTGTACTTCTTCAAGGGTTATGGGGGAATCCAGGCCAGTTCTTTCGTTTTCAGAAAGATATGGCAGGCTGACACCCTCTAAGAGGTTCTCTATCTCTCTCACTTCTAATTGTTGTTGTGATTTGTATAAGTTACTATAATATTCGAAGAACACTTTATTGACCGTCAAGGGGTCCGGCGAAATTTCCCCACTGGAGGTCCGGATCACAGCTATCATTGAGGAGGATGAGTTAGTATCAGCTAGTAATGCCAACGTACGGCCCACTCTTTCCCCCTCTCCAAAGTATCTCTGCCTCTGGAATAATCTTTTGTTTTCAGCATTTTTAAGTGTGTCCATTTTATACTCCTGTTGCTTTTTTACCCAGAGCTCCTGTTTCCCTGGACTTGGGTCCGCCATGTATTGTTTTTCTAACTCCAACACCTCTTTCCTAATCCGTTCCCCCTTTTCTCTTGATTGTCTCTTAATCCATGTTATTTTCTGTAGAAGAATACCCCTCAAAAATGCTTTCAGGGAGTCCCAGACCACCCCCTGTGGCGCTGACCCTGAATTAATTACAACAAATTCTTTTATTTTTTCTGATATATCTTCTGTTTTTCCTATAATCTCCAACCATGTTGGGTTTAGTGCCCATAATCTCTCAATACATCTAGCACGGGTGTTTATCATCAGCATCAACGGCGAGTGGTCCGATATCCCTCTCGGCCTATACTTTATTTTTCCTAGTAGGGATAACACCCCCCTATTTCCCATAGCCATGTCTATGCGAGAGAGAGTGCGGTGCGACCCCGAGAAGCAAGAATGCTGCTGCTCCTCTGGGTTGCGGATTCTCCAGAGGTCGCACCACCCAATCTCTTCGAGCAGCTGAGTGAGCCGTCCCTCAGTTGCCCTATCCTCCCTATCCCTTGGGGGAAACCTGTCAATTTTACCATTAAGAACCATGTTGAAGTCACCCACCACTATAAGCGGGGTATCCCTTTTATTCTCAACGTATTCTAACAGGCAGTACAGGATCTCCATCTTAAAGGGAGGAGGAATATACACATTGGCTATAACAAAAGATTTACCCTCTATTGTACAAAATAAGAAAACATAGCAACCCAGTGTATCGATCTTGACGTCCCTACAGGAGAACACCAGCCCCTTTTTGACCAATATACACACTCCTCTCAAGTAGGAAGTGTGTACAGAATTAAATTGGGCTTGGAATTTTTTTTTCCAAATTAATAATTTAGACTCATTGGTCAGGTGTGTCTCCTGTAGGCACACCAGATCCGCGCCCTGGGATTCCAACTCTGAGGATACGGTGGCTTTTTTTAATGGGATCCCCCATACCCCGAATGTTCCATGAAATTATTCCTACCATTCTAACCCGTCCTTAATTTATAAACAAAAATACAAATATGCATCTCTGCAAAAAAAAAAAAAAAAAACAAAAAAAACAAAAAGCAGGGATATAGAGATCTACCTCTTGTGACAGTAAACACTAGAGCTCCCTTAATTAAACCCGCCAATATAAAGGACTTATCAACTTGCTTAACCTCCAGTGCTCTAATCTACACCATATATTAGAAAAATAAAAAATTCATATACATAATTTCCTGACCCTTTAAGCCTACTAAATTTACTTTTACAAATATTAGTTGTGAATAAGTGTTTTAAAAACCTATGTGATAATTTAATCTTTACCCTTTGCGGTTTTTGTAACAGTGTACTGCAGCCCTTTAATATTACTTGAATTTTGCATACTTCTTTACCCTTGTGCCCACCCTTCCCCCCCTGCCTTTCTTGGCTTACCCTGGGAGCATTCCTTGTGACCCATCTAACCCTACCAACCAACTCATTCCCCCCCTTCCTCCCCCAAGCAGGGATAAAGAAAAAGAACTTTCCCCTGCTTGGCTTTCCCGGCCCTCCCACATTACCCTCCCCCCCCCACAGCCTCTATCACCTGTTGTGCTATTAACCACAGAACAATCATTCTCCACCATTTGTAAACACTCATAAGGAGTTTTTTCCAATACATCAATCGCCCCCTCTCTCCCTCCAATCCCTGCTGCAAAAAAAAAAAAACAGTCAGCTAATAATACTCCAGCTCTAAAAGTTCTTTTTGTTTTCTTCCAGCCATTTTGTGGCCCTATCAACTGAGTCAAAAAATTGTGTCCCTCCTGGAGCATCAATACGTAGTCGCGCCGGGTAGAGCAGTGCGTATGATATTTTCATAATCCTCAGGCTGTGCTTAATTTCAGCAGATCCTGCCCTTTTCTTTTGCAGATCCGGGGAATAATCTGGGTAGATTGAAATTCTAGTGTCTTTGTAGAAGATGTCCCCCTTTTCCATAGCTTTTTGCATTAGTACTGTCTTATCTTTATAACTAAACAGCTTCATGATTAATGGTCTAGGGCGGGAACCTGGAGAGATTAGCCTGGTGGACACTCTATGTGCCCTCTCAATGGCAAAAAAGTGCGAAAATGTCTCTGCCCCAAAAATCTCCCTGAGCCACCTTTCCAAGAATACTTCTGGACAGGACCCCTCACTTCCCTCTGGGAGGCCTAGAACCCTCACGTTTTGTCTGCGGAGGCGATTTTCCAATTCATCCATTTTGAATTTATAAGTGTCCATCTGAGTCTGCATTAGTTTAAACTCTTGCCTCATAGGATGTAAAATATCCTCTACTTGGCTTAGCCTCTCCTCCAAATTGGAAGTCCTCTCCACAACCTTCTGTAATTCTTGACTCATAGAACACAACTCTTCTTTAAGGCCTCTTAACTGGTCACATAAATCACTCAGTGATCCCCTGCAGGCATTGACAGCACTCAATACCTCTTTCAATGTAGGCTCAGGTTCCCTAAGTGCCTTGGTATCAGGATTAACTTCAATCATTTTTTCTAGGGGGTCCCTCTCAAGGCTTTTTTTATTCGCAGTTTTCATAGTTGCTAACGATGCTGATGTAGCTTTACTTAAATTTTTTCTGTCCCCTGTACCTCCCGTCAGAGTCTTCTCTTGGGGCTGCTGATTTCCCTTGACTGGGGAGTGCGAGGGAATATGGGCGTATTTCTCCAACTTAGCCACCGCTGCTGATGCAGATGCTGCAAGGTTCCCCTTCTCCTTAGATGCCCGGGTAGTCTGTGCAAGGGAGCCCTCCTGGGGGTGTTGGGGGTGCTCCTCTCCCTTTTTCTTGGTCATTTTACCTATACCAGGATCTATGCCAGTTGTCCCGAGAAACTATAAAAATGGTACCTAGTAAGAGTTCCCCTGTTCCTCTGTTTCTTGGTAAGCTGAAATGCTATTCAAAGACTAAGGAGTAATACTAGGACTAACAGTAGCATTCAACAATAAGATCTCTGGTGTGTGTCAGCAATTCCCCAGCATAATGCGCCGTAATCATGAAGAAGGAAACAGTTCAAAGTTCAAAGTTATTACCTAGGAGCCTCTCAGGAACGGAGTCAGCACACAGCACGATCAAGCCCATCCAGCAGGACCCCCTATCATCCAGGACTACAATCCTTCTTTCCTTCAGCTTTCCAGGCAGGTAGAGCTACACGCTGCTTACCACGCTTCTCTGCAAGTCCCGTAAGGCTCACAATTCCCGCGAGAGCGTGGTTCGTTGCCAGGTAACCACCAGAGCCTGGCGTAAACAGCCGACTGCTCGTTAGCTTTACAGCTGGGTGGCCAAGTGCCTCCACCACCTTCTTAACTGGGATCCACCAGATAAAGGTACACCGCAGGATTCAATTAGCGGTATGATAGAACGGGTAGGACAGCGAGGAGGCCAGCTAATACATTTAAAGCCGGATCAGTCCATCATGAGCGGTAGCAGGGAGCTGGAGCAAGGAGAGAACTCACACACCTCCGTTCACCTCCGCATCCGGTCACGCCCCCGTAATTACCTGGCCCCATTTCTAACAGGAGAACCCCAAAAGGCCTATTTTGATCTAGAACCAGATAAGGCCCAGGACTATGAGACTCTAAAGACGGAGATACTCGCACGCTTGGGTGTCACCATGGCAGTCCGGGCACAGCGTGTGCATCAGTGGTCCTACTCCAGCAACAAGCCACCCCGTTCACAAGTGTTTGACCTGATCCACCTCACCAAGAAGTGGTTGCAGCCAGAGACCTTGGCAAGCCCTCAGATCGTGGAGCGTGTGGTAATGGACCGGTACCTGCATGCGCTCCCTGCTGCCCTGAGGAAGTGGGTTAGACAGGGGGACCCTAAAACTGCGGCCCAACTGGTGGACCTAGTGGAGAGGTACAGTGCTACTGAGGACTTGGTAAACCCATCTACGCCCCACTTCGGTGTCTCTAGGGGTGCAAGATCGCCCAGCGGTTCTGGTAAGACTGTTCCGGGGTTCAAGAGCATGGGGAAGATGGATAAGACTGTTGTTACAGCTGATGAGACTGTGGGTCCTAGACCTGGAGAATAGTCAAAGAAGCCAGGAAGGTCTTTGGGGCCGTTAAGAGGACTGGGTTAGGCCACATACAGTGTTTTCCTTGCCATGCATTAGGGCATATTGCTGCAAACTGTCCTACAGATGATGAATCTATGCAATGTGATTATGCTTTTATGAAAAGATGCATTTCTCTGTTTGCACCTGTTGCATGTACTGCATCATGTCAGAGTCGAATTAAAAAACAGATGTGTGTTATTTCAGTGGATGGAAAGCCACTCACAGCCTTGTTAGACTCTTGTAGTGTGGTGACCCTATTTAGGAATGATTGTGTGAACCCCACAAATGTACACTCCAGTACTATTGGGGTAATTTGCATCCATGGGGCCACTCGGGACTACCAGACAGCGCTGGTTGAGGTTAATACCCCCTGGAGCAATGAAACACATTCAGTGGGGGTGGTACCTTCACTACTTCATGAAGCTTTAGTGAGAAGAGATTTTCCCCATTTTTGCAATCTATGGGAGAGCAAGGGGAGGCTGGTAGATAGAGCTCCCCCTGCTGGGGAAGCACGGGAACTCTCACCAGACCCTTTTTGCCAAAGGGAAGGGGATGCTGTTGGTGGGATCGAGGAAGCTGGAGATCCTCTTCCTTTCCCTGTCATGGCTGGGGAGCCGGAGGACCTAGAAGCTAGCTCTCAGACTGAGGGTAACAAAGAGGAGACCCCCTCCGACCCTGACATTGAGAGTAGCCAAAATGTCGTACCCGACTTAGAGGTCAGGAGAGAGGATTTACCGAGCAACTGCGAGAGACCACCCTCGTGAGAGCCAAGGAAAAACTTAAAATGTTGGATGGGGAACCGGTGGATCCTGGTTGGGTGGTGTCTTTCCCCTACATGGCCGTTAAAAACAATTTATTGTATCGAGTGATAAAACATGGAGAGGACGAGGTAGAACAGTTACTGGTTCCCAAACCCTTCCGTAGGGTGGTGCTAGACTTGGCCCATGGTCATGTAATGGGGGGACATCGGTATCGAAAAACCAGGGAGAGAATCGCCCAGAGGTTTTTCTGGCCCGGGTTGCATGCAAGGAGTACTGGGAATCGTGCCCCGAGTGCCAAATGTCGGCAGTCCTCTTGTCCCTCTACCAATAATCGAGGTCCCCTTTGAGAGGATTGGCATGGACCTGTAGGGGCTGGTTGTGCAATCTGCCCGGGGTCACCAGCATATTCTGGTGATCCTAGACTATGTAACGCGCTATCTTGAGGCCATACCCTTGCGCAACACCTCCGCTAAGGCTATCGCCAAGGAAATGGTTCAGGTGTTTAGTCGAGTGGGGATCCCAAAAGAGGTCTTAACCAATCAGGGCACCCCATTTTTGTCTAGGGCTACCAAGGAACTGTGTAGACTCTACAAAATCTCCCATCTCCGTACCTCTGTCTACCACCCCCAAAAGAATGGTCTAGTTAAAAGATTTAATAAAACTTTGAAAAGTATGCTGAAAAGGTGGTCGACAAAGATAGAAGAAACTGGGATTTTTTGCTACCATATCTCATGTTTGCCATACGTGAGGTTCCGCAGGCATCCACAGGCTATTCCCCCTTTGAGCTTTTGTATGGTAGACATTCCAGGGGGCTGCTAGATGTCGCAAAAGAAACGTGGGAAAGGGAGGCCACCCCATATAGAAGCATCATAGAGCATGTCTCCTTGATGCAGGACCGAATTGCAGCTGTCCTGCCCCTGGTGCGAGAACATATGGAGCTAAGCCCAGGAGGCCCAGAGGAGGGTCTATGACCGGGGTGCCAAGGTCCCTACTTTCAGCTCCGGGGACAGAGTCTTAGTACTGGTCCCCACAGTGGAAAGTAAGTTCCTAGCCAAGCGGCAGGGTCCCTTTGAGGTTGTCGAAAGGGTGGGGGAGGTAAACTACAAAGTCTACCAGCCAGGGAAAAGGAAACCACACCAAATTTACCATGTGAATCTCTTAAAGCCCTGGAAGGACAGAGAGACTTTACTGGCCATGTCCGTGCTTCTAACAGACCAGGTACCAGTGACACTTGACGTCCCCATAACAGATACCCTGTCCGTGGCACAACAAAGTGACGTGGTCGAGCCCCATAGTGCTGGTCCCAAAACCTGATGGTACTATCAGGTTTTGTAATGACTTCAGGAAACTCAACAGTGTGTCCAAGTTTGATGCGTACCCGATGCCCTGGGTCAACAAACTCATGGACAGGTTAGGACAGGCTCGCTACATAACGACCCTAGACCTAACGACTAGTCGTCCTGTCCCTGCAGCTGAAAAACACCCCCACAGCATGATGCTGCCACCACCATGCTTCACTGTTGGGACTGTATTGGACAGGTGATGAGCAGTGCCTGGTTTTCTCCACACATACCTTAGAATTAAGGCTAGAAAGTTCTATCTTGGTCTCATCAGACCAAAGAATCTTATTTCTCACCATCTTGGAGTCCTTCAGGTGTTTTTTAGCAAACTCCATGCGGGCTTTCATGTGTCTTGCACTGAGGAGAGGCTTCTGTCGGGCCACTCTGCCATAAAGCCCTGACTGGTGGAGGGCTGCAGTGGTTGACTTTCTACAACTTTCTCCCATCTCCCGACTGCATCTCTGGAGCTCAGCCACAGTGATCTGGTGTCTGTTTTTCAGACTTTGGATAGATGTAACAGGTGTTGAAAATTGGGCTTTGGGTGTTGTTGGTGCCTTCACATCAAAACCCTATAGAGGTGCTGTTGCTAAAAGCAAAAATTGGCCTTGCTGTAAAAAATTTAAATTCTATGCACCGGTCAAACAATGGCAGAAAAATTGGGCTTTGGGTTTTGGTGATACCTTCACACAGCAACCCTATAGAGGTACTCTTGATGTAAGCAAGAATTGGCCTCGCTGTAAAAAACTGAAATTATATGCACCTGTCAAACAGGTGTGGAAAAATTGGTCCTTGGGTGTTAATTGTGCCCATCAAACCTACACCAAAAAAATGTCTTTGAGATAAAATCAACACCCACAAAGCAAGGCAGCCTATACAGTCTTGCAGAGATTCCACATCCCAAAAACATTTAATCAGCAATAACGGCATCAGGGGTTTAATAGCTGCTGCTAATCCAGTAATAACTCATTTTGATAAATGTCAGCTGGTCAACAGATTCTGTGGACAGACGCGCTAATTTTTCTGTCACAAAATCTCCAGCAGCACCGAATGCCCATTCTGAAAGCATGCTGGATGCAGAGCAGCCCAGAAGCTGAATTGCATGTTGGGCAAGTTTTGGCCAGTAGTCTATTCTCATGACCCAATAACTGGTGGAACGTCAACTGGAAAGTTCTCCATTTCAGTTTTCGCCCCTAGATAATCTTCAACCATATTATGTAGACACTGCCAATGGGATGTGGAAGCTGACAGCCCTGGGTGCTAAGGACTAAAACATTTTTGAAATGCATCACTGAGGAGACCCCCTTCTCTACTGCTCCTCCTTTGACCAACAGAAGCATCAAACTTAGCTTTTCCATGAGACTGTAACCTACCAGAGTTTGGAAAGGTGTTACATAAACTCCTCTTTAAGATGTCCTGACGATATTTCATCCTCTGCCCCCTCTGTGGAGACGGGATGAGATCTGAGACTTTTCCCTTGTAACTGTGGTCAAGAAGGGTTGCCAACCAATAATGATCCTTCTCCTTGATGCCACGAATCCTTGGATCCTTTTGCGGGCTTTGAAGAATAAGGGAGCCTATGTACCAAAAGTTTGCAGAGGCACGAGAAGCAGAGTCTTTAGGGTCACTGAGGATTTACAGTATCACGAACTGCATTCTCCCAGCCATGTACTACTCCAAGGGTTCTAGGTATGGAAAACCATGCCTTAAAGTTTGAGGTATGTCTTCCTCTGCCTCAATGCTGCCATAATCCTCCTCCTCCTGTTCTCTCTCCTCTTGTGTGTTCTGTGGTGTCATAAGAATGGTATCTACATAAAGCTCTGCCTCGAGTGCCCTGTCCATAATGCCATGCAAAGTCTGCTCCAGCATGAATACAACAGGGATTGTGTCACTAATGCATGCATTGTCATGGCTCACTATCCTTGTCACCTCCTCAAATGGTGACAGTACAGTTCATGCATCCTTGATCAGCAGACATTGGCATGGGGAAAAAAAGTAGAGGTACCCTGAGCCTGTCATTGTGCCATACTCACACAGGTACCCATTGATGGCCCTCTGCTGCATGTGCAGCTGCTGCAGCATTGCCAATGTTGAGTTCCACCTTGTGGGCATGTCACAAATCATACGGTTTATGTGCAGATGGAATTCCCACTGAATTTCAGCCAACCAAACACTAGCTGTGTCTGACCTCCTGAAATGGCTACAGACTCTTTTGGCCTGCTTTAGAAGATCATGCAACCCTGGGTACCTGTTTAAGAAATGCTGCACCACCAAATTAAGGACATGTGCCAGGCACTTTCCCTGTCAAAGGAGGTTAGTCCCATTATCGCACACCGCCATTTCTGGCTCAAACTGGGGTGGCGTTAACCACCTCTGGGCCTGCCCCTGCAGACCTGAAAGAATCTCTGCTCTGGTGTGGCTCCTGTCCTTTAGACAGACCAGCTGAAGCACTGCATAGCATCTTTTAGCCTGACTCATTGAATAGCCCCTTGAACGCTTAGTGGGTACTGGTGGCTCATAGGACAATTTAGCAGATGAGGACATGGAAAAGAGGGTGGAGCTGACAAATCTCACATCATCACCACCAGATATATGGAGACGTGGCAACAAAACAAGCTCCAGCACTAAGCCCTGTTCTGCATCCTTCCTAGTTGCAAGCAGAGTTACTCAGTGTACTGTGAATGAAATAAAGCATCCCTGACCATGCTTGCTGGACCACTTGTCAGCAGTAACATAGACCTTGCTGCTGACTGCCTTGCCCAACGATGCCACTACATTGTCTTCACATGGTGGCACAGAGCTGGAATGGCCTTATGTGCAAAGAAATAGCAAATGGGAACTTGCCATTGTGGTACAGTACATTCTGCAAATTCACAGACGGGTGCAGAATCCACCAGACAGAAAGGTAAGAGTTGTAATGCCAGTAGCTTGGACAGGCTGGAATTTAGACATTGGGCATGTAGGTGGCAGGGACTGTATTTTCTTTCCGCTGCAGTAGCCGGGGCAGAGAAATTTGTCTGCTATACGCTTCAGCTGGTGGTGTGCTACAATATACAATATACTGCAGTCAAAACTGCATGGACACACTACAATATACTGCAGTAAAACTGCATGGATGCACTTCAATATTCTGCAGTAAAACTGCACCTGAGCACTACAATATACTACAGTAAAACTGCACTGATGCACTACAATATACTGCAGTAAAACTGCCCTGACACACTTCAACATACTGCAGAAAACCTGCACTGATGCACTACACTGACGCACTACAATATTATACTGCAGTAAAACCGCCCTGATGCACTACACTGCCGCACTACAATATTATACTGCAGTAAAACTGCCTTGATACACTACACTGACAAACTTCAACATACTGCAGTAAAACTGCCCTTACACACTACACCAGGGGTAGGCAACCTCTTGAGCACAGTGTGCTGAAAAATGTTTTCAAAGAAATTGAGCGTGCTGATTTTATAACAAAAAAATGTCAACTTCACACTCTCAATCACGAAAATGATTTTTTATAAAGTAAATTCTGCAAACTACTTTAGTAGTGAGAAATTAACATCCTGCACTCTCACGCCAATTCATGCACCTTCACACCTCAGATCACTGTCCCCCCTGCAAATCTGTTTCACCATTGTACCCCCTTGCTCATCTGCCCCACCACTTTACTACCCTGCACATCTGCCCCACCACTGTAAGCCCCCTGCTCATCTGCCCCATCAATGTACCCCTTTTTCTCATCTGCACCACCACTGTACCTCCCTGCACATCTGCTCCACTGCTGTATCCCCATGCTCTTCTGTCTCACTACTGAATCACCCTGCACATCTGCCTCACCACTGTACTACTGTGCACATCTTCCCCACCACTGCAACCCCCTGCTCATCTGCCTCACCACTGTAACCCCTTGCACATCTGCCCCACCACTGTAACCCCCTGCACATCTGCCCCACCACTGTACTGCCCTGCACATCTGCCCCATCACTGTAACCCCCTGATCATCTGCCCCACCAATGTACCCCCTTGCTCATCTGCCCCACCAATGTAACCCCCTGAACATCTGCCCCACCACTTTAACCCCCTGCACATCTGCCCCACCACTGTAACCCCCTGCACATCTATCCCACCTCTGTACCACCCTGTTCTTCTGTCCCATCACTGTACCACCCTGCTCTTCTGTCCCACCACTGTAAACCCTTTCTCATCTGCCCCATCACTGTAACCCCCTGCACATCTATCCCACCTCTGTACCACCCTGTTCTTCTGTCCCACCACTGTAAACCCTTTCTCAACTGCTCCACCGCCATACCCCCATGCTCTTTTGTCTCTTCCCTGAACCATCTTCTCATCTGTCCCAACACTGAACTTATCTGCTCATTTGCCCCACCACTGTATCTCCTGCACATCTGTCTCACCACTGTACCCCCTGCTCTTCTGCTCCACCAATGTAACCCCTGCTCATGGGTTCCACCAATGTACTTCCTTTCTCCTCTGCACCCCTCTGCACATCTGCCCCACCTCTTTACCCCCCTGCTTCTCTGGCCCACCGCTGTAACCCCCTGCTCATCTGTCCGACCAATGTACCTCCTTTCTCCTCCACCTGAACACTGAACCCCCCTGCTCATCTTTCCGACCACTGTAACCCCCTACTCATCTGTTCCACCACTGTAACCCCCCAGCTCATCTGCCCCATCACTTCTCATCCCCCCCACCACTGTACCTCCTGCACATCTTCCCCACCACTGTAACCCCTTGCTCTTCTGTCCCACCACTGTAACCCCCCTGCTCATCTGCCCCATCAATGTACCCCCCTTTTCCCATCTGCACCACCACTGTACCTCCCTGAACATCTGCTCCACTGCCATATCCCCATGCTCTTCTGTCTCACTACTGAATCACCTTCTCATCTCTCCTAACACTGAACCCATCTGCTCATCTGCCCCAGTACTGTAACCCGCTTTCTCATCTGCCCCACCAATGTACCTCCTGAACATCTGTCTCACCTCTGTACCCCCTGCTCTTCTGCCCCACCTCTGTTCCCCCTGCTCTCATACCCCACCACTGCCCCAACACTAAACCCCCCTGCTCACCTGGCCCAACACTGAACCCCCTGCTCATCTGCCCAAACAAACACTGTACCCCACTGCTCTTCTGTCCCACTGCTGAATACCCTTCCACCACTGTATCTCCCTGCACATCTGCCCCACCACTGTACCCTCCTACTCACCTGTCCCACCTCTGAAACCCTCCTGCTAATTTTTTCCACCTCTGTATCCTCCTGCTCATCTGCTCCACCACTGTACCCTCTTCTCGTCTATGGTATGTGTAATATGCAGAGTGGTGAAAGGAAGCAGAGATGAGACACATCTACCTGTCCTGGCACGCTCATCCTGCTGATACAACTCTCGCATCCAGCCCACATGCTTTTATGTGATGTCACATACAAGGATCTGGAATGGATGCACAATAATGAGCTCAGGTCAGGGGCATTTTCTGAAAGCAGTGGGCCTGTGTGCAGGATCATAAGTTGGGCCCCCGTAGCTGAGAAAAAGGTGTGAGTTTCATTGTGCTGAATACTGGCTCTGGCTTAAAGGGACACAGAGTGCAGGGGTTCAGTAGTAAGTAACACAAAGGTTCAGGAATCATTTCAACAAAGTTCCCAGAAGCCCAACAGTATTTCCACAAACTGTCACCTGATTGTGGTTTTCTCAATCACAGTGAAATCCCTTCGTTCTGAGATTGGTAGTGGCAACCAAGTGAGTCATCTTCCTCCAGATGGTGGGGGGGCTAGAAGGACTATGACTGGCTTTAGCAGTGGCCAAGGATAGTCCTCCTCCTCCTGGAAACAGGTACTGCCCCCCAAGCAGAAATACGCACAATATCTTCCCCATCACAAAAGCTGACGATTGCAGCTACAGCAAAGTTATAGACCAAACAATGTTACCCATCTTTTACAATGTGTGGGGGCACAGTGCCTCCCTCTCAGTGCAGGTGAGGCACCACCAGCAGAAGGCACCCCTCTCTGGACCCAGACATTCTGAGGGTCTATCCCTAGAGCTGGCCAAGGTGGGATTGTTTTGGATATTCATCCACCCGGCATGCAGCCGATACAATACAGGTTCCAATGAACACTTATCCTACTTTGGCTCATTTAAATAACCTGGTTTATGGTAACACAATATGCACACAACCTATTTAGGCTCTGGGTCTGGCGTCCATGAAAAAACACGTTATTGTACCTGTGGGGGCTATAGGTGCTGCCTGAACACAAAAGTTATTCCACCTGAATCCATACACTTAAAATACTGACAACTCTCAAACCCCTGATAAAGGTATCAGAATACCGGAAACGCATCGGGTATTGGGGTACATCACCCCTAGGAGAGTATATCTAATATCATATTTGTACAATTCTTGTTCTGATCCTGTATCAATTTTGTATGGAATGCACTTTCTTCTTTTTTGTATGTTATATACATTTTTACGTCCGTTTTTAAGTACATTAATAAAATATACATTTTTACCTCAAGATTTGGTGGTCTATTAAAGTCCCATTTAAGGGGATACGTTTTTTCTCTGGTCTCTCAGTGCAGGTGGGGAACTCTGAAATTGGAATGCATTAGTATCTCACTGACACCTCCCTGCGCTGCTCTGCTGATGGGGAGGGAGTCGAGTGCCGGCAGAAGAGGCTTTGTGTGCCGGGGGTTGCCTACCCCTGGGGTAGAGGGCAGAACCCAGAAACCCCAGGAAAACACAGAGCCTATGTTAACCCCTAGCTAAGCATGACACACAACTTTTGACTGAACACAAGTTAAGCACAAAACACAGATTTGATAAGTCAGTCAAAATTAAAAAAACATTTTAGTTTTTCCCCACATTGTAAGTACCTGCTTACAATGCAAAAAGGACATGCACGGCTCACAGTGACACAGCTGGGCTCTACACATTTATTCTCTGAACCGGAAACGCTTTGCTTTCTACTCCTCCAGATAGTCCAGAACCACAGAAACAAATGGCAGACCACAGGACACCACAGATCCAATTGCCACAAGCCTCAGTATATACTTGAATAGCCTATCCACTTTGTACCATCCCAGGGGCCCAAAAAGTTAAAATTTTGCCTGCTTCTGTTCTTCTGCTGTAAGTGCCCAGTTAAGGAGCTTGCCTTTTGCAGTGAGGTTTTAAAAAGGGACACTTCCAGCAAATTTTCTAAGTACTATTCCCAAATTTTAACATGTCAAACACCAGAAAGAGGATCAATCACCATGCTCACACTGATGATTCCCTACAGTCAGCCTTACATTTGCTTGTGTTAGAGGTTTTCTTATATTAGCAGTTGCGGTTGTAATGCCAAACCTCAACCCAACAGGTCAGGCAATAGAGGTTACAGAAAGCATCCCCCTTTTTCATCTTCTCCTCCTCTTTATGAGTGAAAGAGAATGGTAAGCATGTACTACCTCTTGACATGTGGAAGCCATTGACAGCTTTAAAAGGTGGTGATGGACACTTAAAGTTAAAGACCCAAGTGTGTCCTTGGTGCGGTTATTATTCTGTGGCCCCAAAGGTCCAGACACCCTCCTAAGGTCTTTGTATCTTTGTATTAGGAGGAAAAGAAATGGGAATCCCTAACTATATTGATTTTTTCCCCTCACTGCTCGTGAAGCAAGTAAATAAATAAACCTCCAAGTAATGCTATTTCTATGCTACAGCTAGATAATATGGAAGGGCTGAACGGACCCCTGTTCTGTTCGCACCAGAACTTTTGAACACTGCGAAAGTTCGGACCCAAATAACAAACCCCATTAAAGTCAATGGGACCCGGACGTCAAAAATAAAAAAGTGCCCATTTTGAATGCTTATATGCAAGTAATTGGTCATAAAATGTTCATAGGGGTTCGGGTCCTGCCCTGGGGGACATGTATCAATAAAAAAAAAGTTTGTGAAAAACGTCATTATTAAATGAGCAGCGATTTGTTGATTTTTAAAGTGAAAGCATAAAAATGAAAAATTCCTTCCAATATAGTGCTTGGGGGGGTCCCCTTAGTATACCTGTAAAATGGCAGATCTGTACCATGTCTAGAATCTGCTGCAGCAATAATTGCATTTATAAAGCCAAAAAAAAGACATTGTCCCTGCAAGCTGCCTTTATTTTGCTCAGCAACAGCTGGGGAGCCAGTGTGTATGATGATGCCATAATGTAGTGTACTGGGAACAAGATTAGCGATTTTTTGGATACATTCTGGTGTCATTTTGACTTTGTATAGAAGTAACGGGTGCGTAAAAATTGGGCTTTGGGTGTAACTCTATAGAGATAATCTTGATGAAAGCAAGAATTGGCCTTGCTGTAAAAAATTGCAATGATATGCACCTGTTAAACAGGTGCAGAAAAATTGGTCTTTGGGTGTCGGTGGCGCCTTTCCACCGTAACCCTATAGAGGTGCTCTTGATGAAGGCAAAACAAATCGCAATGATATGCACCTGTCAAACAGGTGCAGAAAAATTGGTCTTTGGGTGTCGGTGGCGCCTTTCCACCGTAACCCTATAGAGGTGCTCTTGATGAAGGCAAAACAAATCGCAATGATATGCACCTGTCAAACAGGTGCTGAAAAATTGGTCTTTGGGTGTTAATTGTGCCCATGAAACCTATACCAAAAACATTCTTCCATATGAGATGCTTGAACACCCTCAAAGCTAGGCAGACTCGTCCTGCAGATATTTGCCATCCCAAAAAGAATTAATCAGTGACATCAGCATCATTGGCTTCATAGCTGGTAATCCAGGACTGATTCATTTTTATAAAAGTCAAACGGTCCACGGAGTTTGTGGACAGACGTTCTATGATCAGTAACAAAACCTCCTGCAGCACTAAATGCCCGTTCTGAAAGCACGCTGGATGCAGGGCAGCCCAACAACTCAATAGCATACTGGGAAAGTTCTAGCCAGTGGTCTATTCTCATGACCCAGTAAGTCAATGGATCACCAGCTGGAAAGCTCTCCATCTCTGTTTTGGCCCCAAGGTAATCATCCACCATGTGATGCAGACACTGCTGATGGGATGTGAAAGCTGACAACCCTGGGCGACGAGGACTAAAAAAATTCCAAAATGCCTCACTTAAGCAGACGCCTTCTCCAACGCTCCTCTCTTGACCAACAGAAGACTCAAAACTAAGTTTTCCACGACACTGTAACCTACTAGAGTCAGGAAAAATGTTCAATAAAATCCTCTTTAATGTGTCTTTAAGAGATTTTATCTTCTGCAATCTCTGTGGGGACGGGATGAGTTCTGAGACCTTCCTCTTATAACGGTGGTCAAGGAGGGTTGCCAACCAGTAATCATCCTTCTCCTTTATGCCACGTATTCTTGGGTCCTTTCGCAGGCTTTGAAGCATGAGGTTCCCCAAGCGCCTCAAATTTGCCAAGGTTTGAGAAGCAGACTCCTCAGGGTCAGTCAGGATGACAACATCTGGAACTTGCTCCTCCCAGCCACGTACTACTCCTAAGGGTCCTGGGGTTGGAAAGCCATCGCTTACAGATTGACGCATGTCTTCCTCTTCTTCGAAGCCTATGACTTTGCCAGCATCCTCATCCTCCTCCCCTCTCTCCTCATTAGTGTTCTGTGATGTAGGAATGATGGTGTCTGGATAAAGTGGACCTTGAGAGGAAAGGAAGCCCTCCTCTTCCTCCTGCTGCTCTGCCTCCAGTGCCCATAATGCCAGGCAGAGTCTGCTCCAGCAGGAACACAATAGGGATTGTGTCACTGATGCATGCACTGTCACGGCTCACCATCCTTGTGGCCTCCTCAAATGGTGACAATACAGTGCATGCATCCTTAATGATCAGCCATTGGCGTGGTGAAAAAAAGCAGAGGGGCCCGAGGCCTGTGGTCGTGCCGTATTCGCACAGGTACAAAGTCGAGTTCCACCTGGTGGGCATGTCACAAATAAGGCGGTTTTTGGGCAGGTGTATTTCCTGCTAAATTTCAGCCAACCGAGCACTGGCTGTGTATGACTGCCTGAAATGGCTACAGACTCTTCTGACCAGCTTCAGTACATCTTGCAAACCTGGGTACGTATTTTGGAATTGCTGCACCACCAAATTGAGGACATGTGCACGGCACATGTGTCAATTTTCCCTGTTTAAGGGCAGACAGGAGGTTTGAGCCATTATCACACACCACCATTCCTGGCTCCAGCTGGCATGGTGTGAACCACTTCTGGGCTTGTCCCTGCAGAGCTGCAAGAATCTCTGCTCCGGTGTGGTTTCTGTCCCCTAAACACACCAGCTGAAGCACTGCATGGCACCTTTAAGCCTGACTCTGGGAATAGCCCTTTGAACGCCAGTGTGCTGTGTTACAAAATATATTGTCCCTGCCCATGCTTGCTGGACCATGTGTCAGCAGTAAAGTGGATTTTACGGCTGACTGCCTTGCCCAACGATGCCAGAACATTCCCTTCCATGTGATGGTAGAGAGATGGAACGGCCTTACATGAAAAGTAGTAGCGACTGGGAACCTGCTAATGTGGTACAGCACATTCACGGAAGGGGGCAGAATCCACCAGGCTGAAAGGCAGAAGTTGGAGAGCCAACAGCTTTAACAAACTTGCATTTAGACAGTGGGCATGTGGATGGCAGGGACTGTATTTTTTTTTCTGCTGCAGCAGATGGGGGGGGGGGCAGAGAAATTTGCTAGCTACAGTCTACATCTGGTGGTGTGCTGCTGGCAGATGTGCTGCTAGGACCTGGGACACCCTGTGCTATACCATAATCCCTGTCAGTGGAGGCTGCTGAGAGGTAATGACTCGGTATAGCAGGGGCAGACTGAAGTTGGTAAGGAGGAGGAGGAGGAGGGACAGATTTGTGCCCCTTTTGTGTGGCTTTTAGGTGCTCTTGCCAACGTGCTGAGTGGTTGGACGTTAAATGCCTTGTTAAGCATGCGGTACCCAAATGGCTGGTGTTTTTGCCACATTTGATGTGCCTGAGACACAGTTTGCAGATAGCAACAGTGCAATCTGCTGCAGATGTGCTGAAAAAGGCCCAGACAGCTGAGCTTTGGGGAGTGGGCCGGGAGATAACAGCTGCAGAATGTGATGGAATAGGGTGGCTGCTATCTACTCTTTCTTGATGTCAGCCTCCCTGGGGATGTGACCCCTCACCTTCAGTTTCCACCTCTGCTCTGTCTGGCACCCAAGTCACATCAGTGACCTCATCATCATCATCATTTCCATCTCCTCCATCATCATCATTACCACTGGAGACAACTTGGCAATACGCAGTGGCCGGGGGAACATGAATGCCAATTTGTCTACCAGTGTTCTCCCCTCTCTCTAGGCTCATGTTCCTGTCATCCTCAACCTCAGAACCAACATCTGAATCCAGTAATGGCTGGGCATCATAAAGGAGTAAGTGACTTACGCTGTGGTCAAATAACTCAGCTGACTTCTCCATGGCTGATGTTGGAGCTATGGCAGAAGGAGACAGGTTTATCCACTCTGCCAACTGTAGAGGACTGCACACTTGTCTCTGCTTGCGTGACAGAGGATGAGGAGGATGAGGAGGATGAGGAAGGTTTAGTAAGCCAGTCCGCCGCATCCTCTGCATGCTGTGGCTGGATAGCACGGGCAAACTCACTAAACAGAGCAAATTATGCCCTGCCTGAGGACTGACCACCACGTCCTCCCTTGCCTGTGGACACATTTGTTGCTGGCCCCCTTACAGTGCCAAGGGAACATCTGCCTCTCCTTGTTGTCTTCCTAGACATTATTGGGAGGGAGGGGGCAGTGCTTATAAGCAAATAAAAAGAAGAAGTGGAAATCTGTACGTAGATGCACATTAATCAATGAAAAGTGGTGTTTGGTGCACTTTAATTTGAGTATTCACACTACACAGACACACTCCACGGATGCACTATAATATACTGCAATATAATGCACCAAATGTACAGTGACGCACAGAACTATATGGCGTTAAACTTGCAGTAACGCACACAGAAGTAAATGGCGTTAAACTTGCAGTAACGCACAAAACTATATGGCGTTAAACTGACAGTAATGCACACAGAACTATATAGCGTTAAACTGGCAGTAATGCACACAAAACGATATGGCGTTAAACTGACAGTAACGCACACAGAAGTAAATGGCGTTAAACTAGCAGTAATGCAATCAAATAGACGGTGTTGAACCGTCACTACACTGACGCAATCTGAACTGTCCCTTCTCTAGCTATACACTAATGCCAAGATTACTGACACGGTCTCACTACACTACACTGAAACTATCTGAGCTCCACTAATGTATTTATAACTACAACTAACTAACTACACTATAACTACAACTAACTAACTACTCTATAACTACACTACACTAATGTATTTATAAATGACACGACGGTCTCACTACACTACAGTGAAACTATCTGAGCTGTCCCTACTCTAGCTATGCAAAGCTGAATGATGGTCATCCTCACTACACTCACACTATCCCTAGACTGACACTAAACTAATATTCTACACTGACAATTGAAGCAAAATAGCACAGTATAGAACACTAACTACAGGAGGTCCCCGAGTTACGAACCTCCGACTTGTGAACGACTCCTACTTACAAACGGGAGGCGGCGCAACGTTCTGCGCATGCGTGGCCACTTTTCGAGGGCGGGCACATTGGAAAACATCGGAAAACGACGTCTCTGCCGTTCTGTGCATGCACTTCCGACTTACGAACAAATCTGACTTAAGAACAAACAGGCAGTCCCTAACCCGTTCGTAACTCGGGTATTGCCTGTAACTAATAGCACTGTCCAGTGCTCTGTGCCCCGATTGGCTGAAGCTTTCACTGCTTCAGCCAATTATGGCTTACAATGCACTGTTAAGCGCCACAATGCATTGTGGTCGGTTCGGGGGGCCGAACAAATGGTCGAATGACTTGTTTGTTCGCAGAACGTCCAAACAACTAAAGTTCGGCCTGAACTTATGCTTGGGCCGAACCGTTCGCCCATCTCTACTAGCGAGAGCTCTAATGATTTGTAGTGTGACTTCAGGAGACTGAAACCAACAAGTTCACATTAAACTCATGCCCTGTACACATGACCGGTGTTGCTGTTGGAATAAACGCCAAAGGTTTCTCCGACGGAACTCCGATGGAATTCCATTCAAGCGTTCTTGCCTACACAAGAAAAAGGAAGTGCAATAGGCAACGCGCCACCCTTTGGGCTCCTTTTGCTAATCTCGTGTTTATCTCGTGTTAGTAGACGTTTGGTGAGAGACGATTCACACTTTTCAGCTTTCGTGCTTTTCAGTCCGTTACTGCTCTTCAGTTTGTGCTTGTGGGTTTGTATCTGCTTTTCAGAGCGTGTAGACAGTTTGTATCTGTTTTTTCAGTGTGTTCTTGTCCGCTCGTTTCTGATTTTCAGCTCGCTCTTTACAGGCCTTGCTGTCCTTTAGTGCGTTCTGTTAGTGCGTTCTGACCAGCCGACCGTTTTGAAGCCATGTTGCTTGTACGTACTCGTCGTAGAGTTCGTGCTGTGTGGAGGCTTGGTGTTGGGGTGCATTCTTTGACCCAAGCCCAGTCCATGAACAGAGTGGGGAGGAGTTCATGGACCAAGAATTGGTTACTCCAGCGTGACCAATTCTCTCATATGCCTTTGTTTCGTGAGATCCAGGAGAATAATCCTGATGATTTCAGGAACTTTCTCAGGATGACGGACCCCATTTTTCACCATATATTGGCTTTGCTGACCCCTTATATTAGCAGGCAGGATACCTGCATGCGGCAAGCCATCACCCTGGAGCAGAGGCTAGTCGCCACTTTGCAGTACTTGGCGACTGGGAGAAGCCTACAGGACCTCAAGTTCTCAACAGGCATCTCCCCCAGGCTCTGGGGATCATTATCCCAAAGACCTGTTCTGCTATTTTTCAGGTCCTGCAGAAGGACTATATTAAAGGTAAGTTTTCTCCTTTAACATCACATTCTATGTATTTAACCACTTGCCTACTGGGCACTTAAACCCCCCCTCCTGCCCAGACCAATTTTCAGCTTTCAGCGCTCTCACACTTTGAATGACAATTACTCGGTCATGTAATACTGTACCCAAATGGATTTTTTGTCATTTTTTTCATACAAATAGAGCTTTCTTTTGGTGGTATTTGATCACCTCTGGGTTTTTTTATTTTTTGCACTATAAATGAAAAAAGCCCGAAAATTTTGAAAAAAAATGCATTTTTCTTAGTTTCTGTGATAAAATTTTGCAAATTATTAATTTTTCTTCATAAATTTTGGCCACAATTTATACTGCTACATATCTTTGGTAAAAATAACCCAAATTAGTGGATATTATTTGGCCCGTGTGAAAGTTAGAGAGTCTACAAGCTATGGTGCAAATCATAAAAAATTGATCATACCTGATGTACTGGTGGCCTATCTCATTTCTTGCGACCCGAACAAGCCAGGAAAGTACAAATACCCCCCAAATGACCCCTTTTTTGAAAGTAGACATTCCCAGGTATTTAGTAAGATGCATGGTGAGGTTTTTGATGTTGTCATTTTTTCCCACAATTCTTTGCAAAATGAAGATTTTTTTATTTTTTATTTTTTTCCCCACAAAATTGTCATTGTAATAGGTTATTTCTCTCACATGGCATGTATATACCACAAATAACACCCCAAAATACATTCTGCTACTCCTGAGTATTACGATACCACATATGTGGGACTTTTTCACAGCCTAGCCACATATAGAGGCCCAACATGCAGGGAGCACCATCACGTGTTCTAGGAGCATAAATTACACATCTAACTTGTTGACTACCTATTACACTTTTGAAGGCCCTGGAGCACAATGACATGTGACACTGACATGGCACTGATGACAGATGGCACTAATACGTGGCACTAATGACTGTGATGTGGCACTGATGACAGATGGCACTGATACGTGGCACTAATGACACTGATGTGGCACTGATGACAGATGCCACTAATACGTAGCACTGATGACAGATGGCACTAATAAGTGGCACTGATGACACATGACACTGATGACAGATGGCACTAATACGTGGCACTGATGACAGATGGCACTAATACGTGGCACTGATGACAGATGGCACTAATATGTGGCACTGATGACACGTGAAACTGACAGATGACACTGATACGTGGCACTGATGACACGTGACACTGATGACAGATGCCACTGATACATGGCACTGATGACATGTGACACTGACAGTTGGCACTGATGACAGATGGCACTAATATGTGGCACTGATGACAGATGGCACTGATGACAGATGGCACTAATATGTGGCACTGATGACCGATGGCACTAATATGTGGCACTGATGACAGATGGCACTGATGACAGATGACAGTAGGGACAGATGGCAGTGGTGACAGATGGCAGTGGGGACAGATGGCACTGACAGGTACTGTGTTCACTTTTTTTTCCGTTTTTTTTTTCTGACACTCAGGCTGCAGCGGTTCGCTCTCCCTCCTCACACGCTGTCTCTGTGTGAGGAGGGAGAGCCGGAGATGAGAGATGATCTCATATGTTTACATATGAGATCATCTCTCATTGACACCGCCGATCGCTGTTGTGATTGGCCATTTACGGCGATCTGTGACTGGCTGTGTCCAAGGGATACGGCCAGCACAGAACTTCCCCGATGCAAGCCTGCGGGAGCGCTGATCGCGGAGGTAAACAGCAGGACGTCCAGGGACGGCCTCCCGGCTGTTAGCGTCCGCGCTGCAGCTGTCTTTCGGCTATAGCGCGGATGCGAAGTGGTTAATGCTTGCTAATGTTTTGTATTTCTTTCATCATTCCCTGATTACCATGATTGTAATATGTTGTGAAGGTCCTCTTTGTCCTCATGCATGCTGTAACCTTTTAATGCTCCTTTTTTGGCCTACATGCATATTTTCCTTCACTAACCTCCCCAGCATGCTATCCTGGGCCCATATACACCTAGCCTAGTCACTTAATGTATTTTGGCAGCTCCATCGTAGTGTTTTACCCCAAACACCCCCTAAAATGTTTACAAATGTTATTGTTGTCCTTAAATTCAGGCAGAGTGCCAGAGGCTTTTTTTGGGGGGCCCAAATTCATCTCAAAGCCTACCCCCCTAAAATATTTACAATGGGCCATCAGAGGGGGGATTAATCTGACAAGTGGGCATTATATTTTTGTCTTAAAATTACATTTATACTGATGTTGGCCAAGAATGTTTGTGTCTAATCTGCTTGCAATGACTCCACAGTTTCCTTTAACGCCACAGGAATGGCAGACTGTGGCCTCCCATTTTGCAGACCATTGGGACTTACCCAACTGTGGAGGGGCTAAAGATGGGAAGCATGTCCACATTGTGCCACATCGTGCCACCACCCCATTTGGGGTCATACTATTTTAACTATAAGGGGTTTCATAGTATTATGTTAATGGCGGTGGTGTCGGCACAATATGAGTGGGGAAGAATGGCCGGATGTCGGATGGAGGAATCTTCGCCCAGACGGAGTTTTACCAACGGCTCCAGAGTGGTGGCCTGGGATTGCCACCTGATGCGGACAACGTTGATGGACTTCCATTCGTCTTCCTTGCTGATGAAGTGTTCGGTCTGGGCGAGCACCTGATGAGGCCATTCCCCCAGGGGACCCTCACATACCGGCTAGCCAGAGCCAGAAGTGTCATGGAGAATGCCTTCGGGATAATGGCCAGCCGGTTCCGCCTGAACAGTTTCTGACAGCCATACCCATGGCGGAGTAAAAACTCAACCACATAATCTTATGCTGCTGCACTTTGCACAACTTCTTAAGGAAAAATTCAACCAATTATATAGCCTCAGGCCTGAGACGGGACTTATTACTTCCAATTCTCTGACGGGCCTGGATACTGGCCATCCTGGCTTGGCACCCCAAAGTGCCCGTGAAGTTCGGGAGAAATATGTTAATTATTTTACGGGTAGGGGGGCCATTGCAATGCCAGACAATGTCTAAATATTTTTTAATAAATAAAAAAATTAGATCTGATAAAATCGTGCATTTTCTTTATTGCTTGTGTTTCTTTTTTGTCTGTCTCCTAGGTTCTCCTAGTGCACTTGTAGTGCCAAGTGGATTTTCCTTTATAGCAAATAAGCCCCATTGTCACTGTAAACACAAAATTACTTACAAAACTGGTATTGAGCATTGATAGAAGAAGCCACACAGTGTTGATTATCCAAAAAAATTTACATTCACATGTGCGTTCCAAATTTTAGTGTAAAATATTTTTTGTTTTTCGCATTTTTTTTCTTTTTTTTTTAGAAACAGGCATGTTTTAAAACATAACATACACAACTCTTACAAAGTTTAACGTATAAAAACTGAAGACAATATCAGACATTATAGTGTCAAAACTGTCTTGACGATCTGAAGCTTTTCTGTGTCCTTTTGCAGCCTTGCCCAGGCTGCAGTTAAACTGCAGTTTAACTGCAGCCTGTCAGTGTCACAGCAGTTTGAAAATAACGCCGAAATACACAGAGCCGATCCTCGGCGGCTCTCGTTCACTGTCTGCCACTTTCGGCTCTACTCGTAGTCCCGTCCGGGATGGGCATGACTGTGAGCGGAGCTAGCTGAACCTAACCAAGTACACTCAGCTAAGTTCGGGCGGTGCTCGAGTGAAGCCGAAAGTGGGCGAGAAGAGCCGAGGACCGGCTCTGTGTATTTCGGCGCCAGCGGCGTCATTTTCAAATCGCGGTCGGCGAACGCTCCGCTCAATCAGCGGGGGATCGGCGTATAACACGCACCCGCAATTTTCCCCTGATTTTAAGGGGAGAAAAGTGTGTGTTATACGCCGATAAATACGGTATTTCCCTCCTGATCCTATGCCTAATGTCAACATGTGCTCTCTCCCATCATGGGGGATCAATGGACGTGTTTTGGGGGTGCAACACCTTCCTCTCACCTACTAGAGTTACGAGGAAGGGGTTGCACCCACAAAATGCATACATTGAGATCCCCTGATGGCAGATAGCACATGTTGACACACCGTGTGCATCTTCAAAATTTGTCTTTTAAAATGTAGAAAAACAAAATAGGTTTAAAAGTATAACAAATGAGAAAATGTATTGGATTTGAAAAACAATTACATTCTCCCCAACACATCGATCATGTTCTTCATTTGTTGTTCTATAACATTCAGTTTCTTCCTTATAAGGTCAATTTCCCATTCCACATCATGATGTCGTGGATGAGCCTTTGGGCGCTGTCACTGGTGAAAAGTTCAGCTTGTGGTTTAACAACCAGCACATCACCTGAAAATTGGTAAAAAAAAACATGTATTATAAATATGCAGGCATACATATATTACCAGAAGCTGGGGTGTCAGACACTCACCTGTTTGGGTGTCAATCTCGCCCACTTCCTCCACCTCTCCTTCCTCAAGATCTTCGGGGGTCTAGGGCTAATTTTCCTTCTTGTTGATGTGGGAGGTCCCTGGTGTCCTCTGATGAGTGGTGTCCTCCGAGTCTTTTCTCCCCTATGAGAATGAAACAAAAGGTATACTTAGCACACAGATATTTCAGTCCAGAAATATGAATATGAAACATTGCTGGGAAGTTGGATACAAATGTCTGTTTTGGGCAGAGTTCCAAGCTGAAGACATGTGTGGGACACCTTAAAAAGTTTGTTCTTGTGTTTCACACTAGTGTTCCTGAGTCCAGATGTGTAAACAGCTGCTGAGTGTCCTCTCCTTACATTACACTGAATCAAGCTTGCATTTCATTCTAGTTACAAACACATCTAGACAGCAATGTACAAAACTAAATTTTAGACAAATAGGCATGACCAAATGTATTTAACCTGTATCTGCCAAAAACATCGTATTTAATGAGTGAACAATGTTTCCTACGACCGATTACTGTGCCCACGAACATGAAAATAGCCATTTTAAACTGTACAACAGTAAAGAAAAGCACATGGCGCAGCATGCAAGTAAATAATAGTGATATGAACACACGACAAATACTTACTTTTTTGAAGGACTTTCTTTATTCCTCTGTACTGATCCTGCTCCCTCAGTTTAAGGTCTGACCAGCATTTCCTTAATTGCTCCTTGGAGTGTTGTACCCCAAAATTCTGCAGCAGAGTCTTCACAACTTTTGTCATGATCTTGGCCTTGCGCAAATTCGGGTTGGTGTACGGTCCATGCTTCCCATCATAATCGTTCCTCTGCAAGATGTCCACCATCTCCACCATTTCATCAAAGGCCATATTGGAGGCCTTAAATCTCCTCCTCCGGGATCGTGTCGTTTTGGGCTCTGGGCTTTCCTCCTCCTTGTTACTGTAATAATTTACACAAACCTGCTGTGTCTCCGCCATGTTGCTCCTACTGCGCACCGAAGAGAGAAGGGGCAGGGAATAATTGAGAAAAAGAACATCAGGGGTGGGCGGTGCGGGCAGAGTTTCACGCATGCGCAGTGTATATCAAGCTAACACGCATGTGTCGTACGTGGAGGAAGAATGAACGGAAGTGGCGAGCGTGCTAAACGAAGGTAAAATTTGAACTTGGCCGATCACAGTGGCCTATACTGCTTCAAGATTGAGGCCTATATTGGGATAAGATAATGAGAGTTTAGGCTGCCATTAGTGTTTTTGTCTTGTGTATTACTTACAGCAAAGATGAATCACTTTAAGGACCCAGAATTCATGGGCAGTTTCATTGACAGATACAGGGAGATGAGGAATTTGTGAGAGGTGAAACACAGCTTATATTATAATAAACAAGCTAGGAGTTCATCGCTGGAGAAACTTCTGGAATTTGTGAAGACTTTGGTCCCCGATGCAACCATCAACTTTATGGAAAATAAAATTGGGATTTTGAGGAACATGTATAAGAGGGCGCATAATAAAATCAAGAAATCCCTTAGATCAGGAGCATCAGCAGCGCAAGTGTATGTACCCATACTGTGGTACTTCAACAAACTGCAGTTTCTGGATGACCAGACTGAAGCCAGGGAATCACTTTCTACCCTTCCCTGCAGCCTTCCCTCCACCCTTCCCTCAACCCCAGCAGAGGCTGACAAGGAACAACCTGGGCCTTCCAACCTGGAAGAAGTGGATGTGCCCAGCTGGAGTCAGGTATATTATTTGTAGACATATTTATTGTCCTAATATTAATGATGTTAACTAGATGTTATAATTGATAACTAATTAATCTTTCTAAACAAAGTGATTTACATATGAATAGACAGTAGTGGCCAAAATTTTTGGCACAAGAATGAAAAATGCTGCTGTCAGAATGATAGTCTTTTCTATTTATTAACATTTAAATTTTCAAGTCATGAGCTAAAAATTGTGTGTGATTGATGAAGCAAAAACTAAAACTATGTCTCTTTTATACACAGGATGAGCTCAGCCAGGAGGAGGGTCTGGAAAGTGGCAGGCAGGAGGAGGCTGTTCCCAGTGACAGCCAGGAGGTGGCTGTGCCCAGTGACAGCCAGGAGGTGGCTGGCCCCAGTAGGAGCCTCACCCAATCCCAGGTGTCTCCCCTCTGCCTTCAAACAAAAAGGCCCAGGAAGAGGAGGTTCACGGAGGAGGCAGCACTTGGCCTCATTAGGGAAGCGAGTGATGTGCTCAGAGGCCCCCCCCCCCAACACTGAAGAGGCCTATGGCTGCTATATAGCCATAAGATTATTGAAATTGGAAGAGGGCCAACGCTTACTCTGTGAGCGAATTATTTTTGACAGCCTTCAGAAGGGGTTGAGGGGCCAGCTGACAGAGAATAGCCATATATCTGAGCTTGCCCATCCTCCTCCTCCTCCTCTTGCCATAAGTCCACCACCAGAGCCACAGCCTCCAGGGAAGGCTGCAGGGAAGGGTGCAGAGAAGCGTAGAGGAAAGGCTTTAGTGAAGAGAAGAAAGTGATGGCCTGGCCACAACCTGGGGACATATATGTCATCTGCTGCTGATCCAGATCCCTGGGAGTCCTGGACCAGATTGGGCTCAAAATTATATGGACTCCTCAAGATAACAATTTTTTATTCAACAGACTTGATGTGTGCCCTGGGGGCTAAAATGCTTTGCAAATCCCAAAAGTTTATGGCCTACGCGTTTCAACTACACAGTCTTCTACAAGGGCTCCTCAGCCCGGACCAGCCCAGCCCACCCAAGTGCAGTATCGATTGATCACTGTCACTTACAAAACACTAAACACATAACTGCAGCGTTTGCAGAGTCAGGCCTGATCCCTGCGATCGCTAACAGTTTTTTTGATAGCATTTGAATCAGTCGCTAACAGTCAGGAGCTTTTTTACCTGTGAGTCTCACTACTGTACCACTGAATTTAGAACCCAAAATGGCAAATCGAAGGTACAGTAGTGAAGAGGCCTACATGTTTCTGAGCATGAAAGATAGTGAAGAGGAAGTCACTAATCTGTCAGATTCAGGCTCAGAATACGATCCTGTAGACGACAGCGGCTCCATGACAGATAGCTCTGACGACGGAGTTGTGGTCCCTGCCAAGGTCAGGCGTACCCGACCCAATCTTCTTCTGCTGTTGTTGTTGAGGTGCAGGAACCGCAGGTCCCTCGTATGGAGCAGAGCAGTACTAGCTCCGCTAGCACCAGCGGCCTAGTACACCCCAGTCGTAGTCAAACCAGCACTGCAGTAACACTGGGTGACCTGGCGAGTCCCATAAGTGCAGTTCAAGTTGGTGAGGTGGCAAGCACAAGTAGTGTCCCACTGCCACCAAGAAGAAGACAAACACAGGCCCGTCATGCCAATAGTGCCCTTCCTGCTGCATTCGCCAATCCTAATTGGGAACCCACCACTTCTGCAGCACCCTTACTTCCCCCATTCACATCCCCAACCAAATGCAGTCGGCTGCATGAGAGGCATTTTCTTTATGTCCTCCCGAGTACCCCTACCCAACGAACCCCCAAAAAAGATGTCGTGTCTGCAGCAAGCGCCGATATAGGCATAACACCCGCTATTATTGTCCCTCCTGTCCTGACAATCCTGGTCTTTGCATTGGTGAATGTTTTGAACGCTACCATACAGTAGTTGAGTATTAGCGTAGGGTACAGCATTGCACAGACTAGGCACACTTTCACAGGGTCTCCCAAGATGCCATCACATTTTGAGAGACCCGAACCTGGAACCGGTTATAGTTATAAAAGTTACAGTTACAAAAAAAAAAAAAACAAAGAAAATATATAAAATTAAAAAAAAAAAAAAAAATAGATGTCATTTTATTGTTCTCTCTCTCTCTCTATTGTTCTGCTCTTTTTTACTCTATTCTATTCTGCAATGTTTTATTGTTTTATCCTGTTTGCTTTTCAGCTATGTAATTTTTTTATACTTTACCGTGTTTTATGGTTAACCATTTTTTTGTTTTCAGGTATGCCATTCAGCTGCAGCGCGGATTTATTTATCTTGACAGCAACAGCGTTTGCTCCCACGATACATAAAGCCATGACTCCAGCGCTGTAGGAGGTGATATATGCCAAAGTATGGGGGCAGCAGGGGCGGAGGAGCGGTTTGCTCCTAACTTTTGGGGCGGATGCCCCAATGCTGCGGCATATATAAATGGTGCATGTGTGCCCATCATTAGAAGTGGGTGGATTAAGGGAGGTATTCTAATGGTGGGCATACCCACCGATCAATCTCTTTTTTTCGTTCAGCCCACAGGCTGCATAAAAAAAAAAGATTACAACATATACCCAACAAGGACCAGAAACATACTGGTATGTTGCTGGACTTTGAGTGGTTATACCAGAATGATGCCTGCAGGTTTAGGTATCATCTTGGTATCATTCTTTTCAGCGGCTAATTAGCCTCTAGACTGCTTTTACAAGCAGTGGGAGGGAATGTCCCACCCCACCCTCTTCCATGTTTTTCTCTGGCTCTCCTGCCCCAACAGGGAACCTGAGAATGCCGCCGGTGATTCAGCCAGATGACCATAGAGCTGATCAGAGACCAGAATGGCTCCAATCATCTCTATGGTCTAAGAAACCGGAAGCTACGAGCATTTCATAACTTAGATTTCGCCGGATGTAAACAGCGCCATTGGGAAATTGGGAATGCATTTTATCACACTGATCCTGGTGTGGTCAGATGCTTTGAGGGCAGGAGAGATCTAGAGTCTAATAGACCCCATTTTTTTTTCAAAAAAAGAGTACCTGTCACTACCTATTGCTCTCATAGGGGATATTTACATTCCCTGACATAACAATAAAAATGATAAAAAAAAAAAAAAAATGAAAGGAACAGTTTAAAAATAAGATAAAAAAGCAAAAAAAAAAAAAAAAAAAAAAAAAGCACCCCTGTCCCCCCCTGCTCTCGCGCAAAGGCGAACGCAAGCGAGTTGGTCTGGTGTTGGTCTGGCGTCAAATGTAAACAGCAATTGCATCATGCATGTGAGGTATCACCATGAAGGTCAGATCAAGGGCAGTCATTTTCGCAGTAGACTTCTTCTGTAAATCTAAAGTGGTAACCTGTAAAGGCTTTTAAAAATGTATGTAGTTTGTCGCCACTGCACGTTTGTGCACAATTTTAAAGCATGTAGTGTTTGGTATACATGTACTCGGCCTAATATTTTTTTTATTTCATCAAGCATTTGAGCAATATAGTGTGTTTTAGTGCATTAAAATTTAAAAAAGTGTGTTTTTTCCCCAAAAAATGCATTTGAAAAATTGCTGCGCAAATACTGTGTGAAAAAAAATGAAACACCCACCATTTTAATCTGTAGGGCCTTTGCTTTAAAAAAAATATATAATGTTTGAGGGTTCAAACAAATTTTCTTGCAAAAAAAATTATTTTTTCATGTAAACAAATAAATAGTGTCAGAAAGGGCTTTGTCTTCAAGTGGTTAGAAGAGTGGGTGATGTGTGACATAAATGTTGTGCATAAAATGCCGGGACAGTTCAAAACCCCCCAAATGACCCCATTTTGGAAAGTAGACACCCCAAGCTATTTGCTGAGAGGTATGGTGGGTATTTTGCAGACCTCGCTTTTTATCACAAAGTTTTGAAAATTGAAAAAAAGAAAAAAAAAAAACATTTTTCTTTTCTTTCTTCATTTTCAAAAACAAATGAGAGCTGCAAAATACTCACCATGCCTCTCAGCAAATAGCTTGGGGTGTCTACTTTCCAAAATGGGGTCATTTGGGGGGGGGGGGTTGTGTCATCTGAGCATTTTATGGCCTTCGAAACTGTGATAGGTAGTGAGGCGTGAAATCAAAAATTTACGCCCTTAGAAATCCTGAAGGCGGTGCTTGGTTTTCAGGGCCCCGTACGCAGCTAGGCTGCAAAAAGTCCCACACATGTGGTATCCCCATACTCAGGAGAATCAGCAGAATGTATTTTGGGGTGCAATTCCACATATGCTCATGGCCTGTGTGAGCAATATATCATTTAGTGACAACTTTTTGTAATTTTTTTTTTTTATTATTCAATCACTTGGGACAAAAAAAAATATTCAATGGGCTCAACATGCCTCTCAGTAATTTCCTTGGGGTGTCTACTTTCCTAAATGGGGTCATTTGTGGGGGGGGGGTTGTACTGCCCTGCCATTTTTTTTTTTTTTACGAAAGACGTGTGGCTGAATACATTTTGGACTAAATGTATGACTAAAATTGAGTTTATTGGATTTTTTTTTATAACAAAAAGTAGAAAATATAATTTTTTTTTTCAAAATTTTCGGTCTTTTTCCATTTATAGCACAAAAAATAAAAACCGCAGAGGTGATCAAATACCATCAAAAGAAAGCTCTATTTGTGGGAACAAAAGGACGCAAATTTGGTTTGGGTACAGCATTGCATGACCACGCAATTAGCAGTTAAAGCGACGAAGTGCCAAATTGTAAAAAGTGCTCTGGTCAGGAAGGGGGTAAATCCTTCCGGGGCTGAAGTGGTTAAAGAAGAAGAGAATGTGCGCTGCATTTCGAGATTTCATAATTTGCCTCGTCACGAATGTTAATTCTCCAATACAAACGCTAGTTTACAAGACGAGCACGTCCTTGCTTCTGAGCATGCGTGTTTGTACTTTGGACTTTTATCCGATGGACTTGTGTACACACGCTCGGAAAATCTGACAATAGACCGTTGTCCGTGGAAAATTTTAAAGCCTGCCATCCAACATTTGACGGATTGAGCGTACAAACGGTTGGATTTTCTGCCAACAGCCTGTCATCACACAATTCCCGTCAGCAAATCTGATCGTGTGTACGAGGCTTAATTCTGCAGAACTTCCGAGGGTACTTTAGCTCAAATGCTAGTCTGAAGAACAGGCATGTTTTAGCTCCCTTTTAAAGGGAAATAACTATTGAGGACCTGTCCAGA
This sequence comes from Aquarana catesbeiana, assembly GCF_042186555.1. Lineage (NCBI taxonomy): Eukaryota > Metazoa > Chordata > Amphibia > Anura > Ranidae > Aquarana > Aquarana catesbeiana. The sequence goes on along the minus strand of NC_133325.1, from coordinate 544,982,555 downwards.
TGCTATCCTCAAGGACTCTACTGGTAGAGTGTAGCTGCTGGTATTCCAGTGCAGGGACACCAGTTTATTTAGTCAGAACCCAGTATCCTTATGTCGGCTAAATGGGCCATAGCCCATGCATGAAAGACCCACAGTGTAGCCTTTCAGGGGCTGAAGATGTGCCTGACTGCAGTGATGCTTCATGAATGAATGTTCAGTATTGTAAATGATTCACATGCCAAGTTTCTCAAGATCTGGGAACCATGGATCTCTTATGAGTTCTCTTCACTCCAACCAGCACTTTCAGGTCTTGTTTGCCCGCTCTCCTCGGGGCCGCTGAGTCCGAACCACACCCCTCCCTACCACTTCCCCCTTCTCTGTGCCCTTTTCTTCTTTCCCTCACTTATTCTTTCTAATCTCATGCAGTCTCCACCCGGTGGGGTTGGTTGCAGGAGAAGAGCCTCCACCCCCCGGTGACTGAGTAGATTTTTGGGACACAGCATTTTTGCATTTCCAGTGTTTTATTAATATCCCCATGTTCCAGAATCCCTTAATCTCAATTGACATGACTATATTCTTTATCGTTCTTTGTAATATTTAACCAGGATTTAGCCCTTGCGTGGGCGATTCCTATGCTTAATTGATTTTTTTTGTTGTTAATTTTTAAAACAATAAACAAATTGAAACAGAAACAGGGAGTACCTCTGGACAGTCGCAAGTCAGTCATGTGTACTGTCAAACCAGGTCTCTGTTACTGCCACACAATTCAAATCTTCTTCATGTATTAGTAGTTCCAATCCGAGAATTAGTGAACATTCCTTTTAGTTTTGCATATTATTTTATCCCTTTTTGTTCCGAGGCTGTGGTCAGATTCCACCAGCCCACATGTGTTGATCTTAGGTACTCCAGTCTAACTGACCACATTAGCACTTTCTGCCCTTAGTTCAGTAGCCTGAAAAACTTCCTCTGATCCCTCCCCCCATCACCTAGTTTAAAAGTTCCTCTAACTTTTTGGCCAACCTCTCCCCCAACAGAGCTGCACTTTCCCTATTTAGGTGCAGTCCATTTCTACTATAGAGCTGGTAGCCAACTGAAAAATGAGCTCAGTTCTCCAGGCACTCAAAACCCTCCTTCCTGCACCAGTTCCCTAAGCTCCTGTTGCCTCTCTGGAGTGGCTTGAGGTACAGGCAATATTTGTGAGAATACCACCCTCGAGGTCCTTTTCTTCAATTAAAGCGGTTGTAAAGGCAGAAGGTCTTTTATCTTAATGTATTCTATGCATGAAGATGAAAAACCTTCTGCGGGCAGCAGCCCCCCTCATACCTACCTAAGCCCCATCTCGATCCAGCAATGTTGCATGAGAGACTCGGCTATCCAGGACTCTCCCTCCTCATTGGCTGAGACAGCAGTGAAGCACCATTGGCTCCTGCTGCAATGAGGAGAGTGAGGTTGTGGGGCTGGGTGATGGCTCCATGTCTAAATGGACACATGGAGCTGTGGCTCAGCTCAGATGCCCCAAATAGCAAGCTGCTTGCTCTGGGGGCACTCAACAGGAGGGAGGGGCAAGGAGTGTTGAAGAGGGACCCGAGAAGAGGAGGATCTGCTCTGTGCACAACCACTGCACAGAACAGGTAAGTATAACATGTTTGTTATCTTGAACCAAAAAAAAAAAAAAAAACACGAGACTTTAGTATAACTTTAAGCTCATAAGACCCTAAAAAAATTTTTTAGGATGTGCCATCTTCCTCTAAATTTGTCATGGTTTTCAATTTGTACCATGACAGCTGGGTCCTCCCCAGTCTTACTCAACAATCTGTCCATCTGATCCAGGATGTGCCAAACCCGAGCACCAGGTAAACAACATACTGTTCATTGATAACGGTCTTTGTGACAGATGGCCTTATCTGTCCTTCTAATGATTGAGTCCCTTACCACCAGTATTTGCCTAACCTTACCAAAATCCATGCCCCTATCCTCACCAGACTAGCCATTCCCTGGCAGCAAGGGGAAGAAGTCTGCTCCAGCAACACCACCCCTGAGCCGATATCCACAACATCATGTAACTTGGCATATTTATTGGGATATAACAACTCAGGACTAGCCTCTTTAAGGCTCTTCCCTCTGCCCCTCATTTTTAACTGTAACCCAGCTACCTACCTCTGGCTCCTGCACCTCCATATCCCTACCCCCCTCTATACTGGCCCTAGCCAGCACCTGCTGGGTAATGTTCAAAGAAACAACTAGATCACTTCCCACACAGCAGTATCCACCCTGGAGCTGCTCTTCAAGGAATGTGCACTGGGTCGTATCACCACACCTGTTGGACATTTTACCCACTACCCTAATGGGAATAATCAAGGAAAAGATAAGAATTATTTTATATAATTTGCTGTTGAACTTCCTATGTACCTTATTCTACTCTGAGCAAAATCTGTTTAGGTTATCTTGATCTCTGATAACACAGCCCATGGTGTCCTCTTATCCTGCTCCTGCCTTATTGATCACTAGGCTCACGTAATCTTCTCCTCCTGGTACCACACACTGATCACCCAGCCTACGTAGACCTCTCCTCTTGCTTCCATTCACTGATCAAACAGTCCCCGATGACCTCTCTTCCCGTTTTGCTCACTGGCCACATGGAATCCTCTCCTCCTGCTCTCGCTCTATACAACCAGTGCCTCAGTGCCACAGTTACCCACAAAGTCTGAGACCTCCTACTCCCCCTAGATTATTCACACTGTCTCAGTACTCCCCGTGTTCTGGTATTCCAAGTTACAGTGCCTCAGTTAGTCACACTGCCTTAGATACAATTGAAGCAAAATAGCACACTAACTAAAAGCACTGAACAGAGCCCTGTTCTATCTCTCTCCACACCAGAAATCACACTGAAAATGGCTCCCACTGAAAGAATACTTTTATACTGTGGGGCTTGAATGAGCCATGATTGGATAAAGTCATGATGACAGTGTCCAATCATAACTCTGACAGTGCTCTGTGCCCTGATTGGCTGAAGCTTTCACTGCTTCAGCCAATCAGGGTTTGCAATGCACTGTTCAACGCCACAATGCATTGTGGTCGGTTTCAGGGGGCTGAACAAACGGTCGAACGACCATTAGTTTGGCTGTTCTCCGAACTACGAAAGTTCGGCCTGAATACTCGGGCCGAACCGTTCGCCCATCCCTACTTGTCATGTGCAATTCTAATGGGGACCATGGGGGGGGGCACTCCAATATTCATTGTACAGGTATGATCTGCTGTTGTCCCCATTAGGAGGATATACAGCAGTCATTGAGCTGCTTGCCCAACTCTGCCCCAAGCTAAATTAACCACTTCAGCCCCGGAAGGTTTTACCCCCTTCCTGACCAGAGCACTTTTTACAATTTGGCACTGCGTCGCTTTAACTGGTAATTGCGTGGTCATTCAATGTTGTACCCAAACAAAATTTGTGTCCATTTTTTTTCCACAAATAGAGCTTTCTTGTGATGGTATTTGATTGCTTCTGCCATTTTTATTTTTTGCAATATAAAACGGAAAAAGAACGAAAATTTTGAAAAAAAAATTATATTTTCTACTCTTTGTTATATGAAAAGTCCAATAACCTCAATTTTAGTCATACATTTATGCCAAAATGTATTCAGCCACATGTCTTTGGTAAAAAAAAAAGTCAATAAGCATATATTTATTGGTTTGCGCAAAAGTTATAGCATCTACAAACTAGGGTACATTTTCTGGAATTTACACAGCTTTTAGTTTATGACTGCCTATCTCATTTCTTGAGGTGCTAAAATGGCAGAGCAGTAGAACCCCCCCCCCCCCCAAATGACCCCATTTTGGAAAGTAGACACCCGAAGGAAATTGCTGAGAGGCATGTTGAGCCCATTGAATATTTAATTTTTTTGTCCCAAGTGATTTAATAATGACAAAAAAAAATTACAAAAAGTTGTCACTAAATTATATATTGCTCACACATGCCATGGGCATAAGTGGAATTACACCACAAAATACATTCTGCTGCTTCTCCGGAGTACGGAGACACCACATGTGTGGGACTTTTTGGGAGCCTAGGCGCGTACGGGGCCCTGAAAACCAAGCACTGCCTTCAGGATTTCTAAGGGCGTAAAGTTTTGATTTCACTCCTCACTACCTATCACAGTTTTGAAGGCCATAAAATGCCAAGATGGCACAAAACCTCCCCAAATTACCCCATTTTGGAAAGTAGACACCCCAAGCTATTTGCTAAGAGGCATGTTGAGTCCATGGAATATTTCATATTTTGTCACAAGTTGCGGGAAAATGACAAACTTTTTTTTTTTGCACAAAGTTGTCACTAAATGATATATTGCTCACACATGCCATGGGCATATGTGGAATTACACCCCAAAATACATTCTGCCGCTTCTCCTGAGTACTGGGATACCACATGTGTGGCACTTTTTGGGAGCCTAGCTGCGTACGGGGCCCCGAAAACCAATCACCACCTTCCGGATTTCTAAGGGCATAAATCTTTTATTTCACTCCTCACTACCTATCACAGTTTCGAAGGCCATAAAATACCAAGATAGCACAACCCCCCCCCCCATGACCCCATTTTGGAAAGTAGACACCCCAAGCTATTTGTTGAGAGGCATGGTGAGTATTTTGCAGCTCTCGTTTGTTTTTGAAAATGAAGAAAGAAAAGAAAAATGTATTTTTTTTTCTTTTTTCAATTTTTAAAACTTTGTGACAAAAAGTGAGGTCTGCAAAATATTCACCATACCTCTCAGCAAATAGCTTGGGGTGTCTACTTTCCAAAATGAGGTCATTACGGGGGGGGGGGGGGGGGGTTGTGCCATCTGGGCATTCCATGGCCTCCGAAACTGTAATAGGCAGTGAGGAGTGAAATAAAAAAATTTAAACCCTTAGAAAGCCTGAAGGCGGTGCTTGGTTTTCCAGGTCCTGTACGCGGCTAGGCTCCCAAAAATTCCCACACATGTGGTATCCCCGTACTCAGAAGCAACAGAATGTATTATGGGGTGAAATTTCACATATGCCCATGGCACGTTTGAGCAATATATCATTTAGTGACAACTTTGTGCAAAAAAAAAATAATGTGTCTTTTTCCCGCAACTTGTGTAACAATATAAAATATTTCATGGACTCGACATGCCTCTCAGCAAATAGCTTGGGGTGTCTACTTTCCAAAATGGGGTCATTTGTGGGGGTTTTGAACTGTCCTGGCATTTTATGCACAAAATTTAGAAGCTTATGTCACACATCACCCACTCTTCTAACCACTTGAAGACAAAGCCGTTTGTGACACTTTTTGCAAGAAAATTAGTTTGAACCCCCAAACATTTTATATTTTTTTAAAACAAAGGCTCTACAGATTAAAATGGTGGGTTTTTTTTTTTTTTGCACAGTATTTGCGCAGCAATTTTTCAAACGCATTTTTTTGGGGAAAAAACACACTTTTTTAAATTTTAATGCACTAAAACACACTATATAGCCCAAATGTTTGATATAAAAAAGATGATCTTAGGCCGAGCACATTGATATCAAACACGACATGCTTTAAAATTGCACACAAACGTGCAGTGGCGACAAACTACATACATTTTTAAAAGCCTTTACAGTTTACCACTTTAGATTTACGGAGGAGGTCTACTGCTTAAATTACTGCCCTCAATCTGACCTTCATGGTGATACCGCATGGTGCAATTGCTGTTTACATTTGATGCCAGACCGACACTTGCGTTCGCCTTTGTGCAAGAGCGGGGGGACAGGGTGCTTTTTTTAAATTTTTTTTAACTTTTTTATCTTATTTTTAAACTGTTCCTTTCATTTTTTTTTTTATAATTTTTATTGTTATCTTAGGGAATGTAAATATCCCCTATGAATGCAATAGGTAGTGACAGATACTCTTTTTTGAAAAAATTGGGGTCTATTAGACCCCAGATCTTTCCTCTGCCCTCAAAGCATCTGACCACACCAAGATTGGTGTGATAAAATGCTTTCCCAATGGCGCTGTTTACGTCATGAAAAGTCATGAAATGCTTGTAGCTTCTGGTTTCTTAGGCCATAGAGATGATTGAAGCCATTTTAACCGTGGTGGTGAAATCACCTCCTACAGTGCTGGAGTCACAACTTTATGTATCGTGGGAGCAAACGCTGTTGCTGTCAAGATAAATAAATTAGTGCTGCAGCTGAATGGCCTAAAAAAATATAGGCCAAAGCATGGGGGCATCCGCCCCAAACGTTAGGAGCAATTCGCTCCTCCACCTCTGCTGCCCCAAAACTTTGGCATATATGCTCTTTTTCTAACTGTGTTGGTGAAATCACCTCCAACAGAGCTGTAGTTACGGCTTTATGTATCATGGGAGCAAACGCTGTTGCTGTCAAGATAAATAAATCCGCGCTGCAGCTGAATGGCATACCTGAAAACAAAAAAATGGTTAACAATAAAACACAGTAAACAGTAAAGTATAAAAAAAAAGACATACCTGAAAAGCAAACATGATAAAACATAATAACAATAAAACATTGCAGAATAGAATATAGTAAAAAAAGAGCAGAACGAGAGAGAGAGAGAGAGAGAGAGAGAGAGAGAGAGAGAGAGAGAGAGAGAGAGAGAGAGAGAGAAAGACAAAGACAGAGAGAGAGAGAGACTGTAACTGTTGTATAAGTAACGGTTCCAGGTTCGGGTCTCTCAAAATGCGATGGCATCTTGGGAGACCCTGTGAAAGTGTGCCTTGCCTGTGCAGTGCTGTAAACTATACTAATACTCAACTAGTGTATTGTAGCATTCAAAACATTCACCAATGCAAAGACCAGGATTGTCAGGACTGGAGGGACAATAATAGCAGGTGTCACGCCTATATCCGCGCTTGCTGCAGACAAGACATCTTCTTTGGGGGGCTCGTTGGGTAGGGGTACTCGGGAGGACATACGGAAAATGCCTCTCATGAAACTGGCTTACTGCAGTTGGATTGGGAAGGTGAGGTGGAGCACCGTATGGAAACAGAAGGGCTTTGACGATCTTTTCCTGGAATTTAAGGAAGGATCCAGTCTGTCCTGAAGCTCTGTATAGCACATGAGCGTTCAACAAAGCCAATTGAAATAAGTATACAGACACTTTTATACCAGCGTCTGGCCTTACGGGCAACTAGGTATGGCGCCAACAACTGGTTGTTGAGGTCCACCCCTCCCATATTAAGGTTAAATTCGTGGACACAGAGGGGTTTCTCCACAACACCAGTCACTGTAGAAATTTGGACCGACCGTCGTGTCTGCATGAAGGGAGGTAAGAATGAAAACATTCTTATTATCCCTCCACTTCACAGCGAGTAAATTATTATACTTGAAGCAGGCTCTCTCCCCCTAGCCTAAGATGGTAATCTACAAGCCGCTGGGGAAAGCCCCGGCGATTAGGTCGCACGGTGCCACATGCTCCAATCTGATGATCAAACAAGTGACTAAAAAGTGGCACGCTCGTGTAATAATTGTCCACGTACAAGTGGTCCCCCTTTCCGAATAAGGGTGACACCAAGTCCCACACAATCTTGCCAGCGCTCCCTATGTAGTCTGGGCAGTTTAGCAGCTCTACGTGGCTATCTTTTCCCTCGTAAACCATAAAACTACATGTATAGCCTGTGGCCCTGTCACAGAGCTTATACATCTTGACCCCGTATCTGGAACGCTTGCTGGGAAGATACTGTTTGAAACACAAATGGCCAGAAAACTTAATCAGGGACTCATCAAGGCAGACAACTTGATGGGGAGTAAACAAGTCTGCAAAACATTGGTTGAAGTGGTTTACGAGGGGCCGAATTTTGTAGAGCTGATTGTATCAAGGGTCTCCACGAGGACGACAGAGTTCATTGTTGTTGAAATGCATGAACTGCAAGATCTGCTCGTATTGTGCCCTGGTCATGGAGGCAGAGAACACGGGCATATGGTGAATTGGGTCAGTGGACCAATATGACCGCAACTCACTCTTTTTAGTTATGCCCATGAGGAGGGATAGGCCCAGAAAGATCTTAAATTCAGAAACCGTAATTGGTTTCCAATCTCTGGCAAGGGAGGATTGGGGATTAGTGGCGATGTATTGACCAGCATACAAATTGCTTTGGTCCACAATAGATCTATAGAGATCTTCGGTGAAAAACAGTGAATAAAAATCAAGTGACGTAAAATCAACTGTTTCCACCTAAATGCTGGATTGGCCAGTGAATGGGGGAAGTACGGGTTCTGCAGAAGTGGTGGGTTCCCAATTAGGATTGGCGAATGCAGCAGGAAGGGCACTATGGACTTGACGGGCCTGTGTTTGTCTTCTTCTTCTGGTGGCAGCGGGACACTACTTGTGCTTGCTATATCACCAGCTTGAACTGCACTTATGGGACTTGCCACGTCACCACGTGTTACTGCAGTGCTGGTTTGACTACGACCAGGCTGTACTAGGCCGCTGGTGCTTGCCAGTTCACCAGAAGGAATAGCGGCACTAGTACTTCTCTGCTCCATATGAGAGCCCTGCGGTTCTTGCACCTCAACAGCAGAAGAAGATCAGGGTCTGGTATGCCTGACCTTGGCAGGGACCACAACTCCGCCATCAGAGCTATCTGTCATGGAGCCTCTGTCGTCTACAGGATTGTATTCTGAGCCTGAATCTGACAGATGAGTGTCTTCCTCCGATTTGCCATTTTGGGCTCTAAATTTAGTGGTACACTAGTGAGACGCACAGGAAAAAGAGCTCCTGACTGTCAGCGACTGATTCAAACGCTACCAAAAAAACTGTTAGCAATCGCAGGGATCAGGCCTGACTCTGCAAACGCTGCATTTATGTGTGTTGTCTTTTGTAAGTGACAGTGATCGATCGATACTGCACTTCGGTGGGATGGGCTGGGCGGAGGGGCAAAACGCAGGTGCTAGCAGGTATCTGGGCTGATCCCACTAAGACTGCGTTTTTGGGAACCCTAAACTGCTGGGGACACTAGTATAGATCTGATCAGATCAGATATTGATCCGTTCAGATACTATACCACTAAGGGAGGTGTATGCTGCATGCATGGGTGTTAGCGGTACTGGCACTAACCTGATGCTGCCTGGGGCGACGCAGACCCTAAAACCTAACTGATATCACCCGCCGGGCGATCAGGGGGTTAAACTTTTATAATAAAACGGCAGGTGCCCTGACACTATAAAAAACAAACTAACCAACCAGCGTCACCCGTAACAGTCATACAGTAATCAGTGGTGAAAGGGTTAAATAGGGGGCAATCAGGGAGTTAAAACCTTTATTAGGTAGTATATGGGGGTACCTGACGCTATAAAAAGCTGACGGTGAAGATAAATACTTACCTGGCTACCTAGCGTCACCTGTGACACTAATACGGCAATCAGAAAAAAGATTGCTTAGTGACACTGGCGACAGGGGTTAACTGGGGGGTGATGAAGGGGTTAAACCTTTAGTGGGGGGGGTAGGAGGTACCCTAGACCTAAAGGAGCCTACCACTAACTGCCCTAACACTTATAACAGTCACAAATGACACCAATGCAGTAATCAGTAAAAAAATAAAAACTGCTATTGGTGTCACTGTGACGGGGGTGCAGGGGGGGTTATCGGGGGTGATTTGTGTGCCTGCTTGTTCTACTATTAGTGTAGTGTTGGTGCCGTCTTACTTGGATGTCTTCTCTCCTCGGAAGCCGGAATGAAAAGGCTTCCCGAGGAGCGATGACATCACTTCCTCTGCTTCTGTTTACATTACAGAAGCAGAGGAAGCTTCTCATTTGTCAGGAGCGATCACAAGGGGGTGGCAATGAATCAGTGGCCTCCCCCTCAGCACGGATCACTCCTGGAACGATGCCGACCGCCTGGAACGATGCCGACCGGCGTGATGCTCCCCCCGTGGGAGGGGAGTAACGTATCCTTAAGTTACTCTGTCTGCCCGTGCCATTCTGCCACAGTATATCTGCGTGAGGCAGTCGGCAACTGGTTAACAGCCTCATCTCAAAATATAACCTAAACCGTCCTCTCTGCTCCTTGGAAGATTTTCTGCTCTGTAGCCTTGTCTTCTTCTTCCATGCTCACATCCAGCATTTCTCCCATCCTCTGAACCTTTATACCTCATTCTATCCAGCTTACCCCTACTCTGTGCATCTATAGGTGATCCCTGAAATGCATCTCTTCAAGTGGTTGTAAACCCTTACAGACCACTTTTACCTACAGGTAAGCCTAGATTAAGGCTTACCTGTAGGTGCAAGAAACATCTCCTAAACCTACACAGTTTAGGAGATATTTGCAAAAGACAGGCACTCTGATGTCTACGGCACGCAGGCGCACTAAGCATGCCGTTTCTAACGGCGATCGTGCCATTAGTGGCAGCTCCCGCACACATGCGCGAGATTGATGTCATTGCGGCTCCGGCCAATCACTCCAGAGACATGCTGGTAGGTTAATTGGCTTCTGTCCAAAATTGGCCTTGGTATATGGGCATTGGCCTTGGTATATGGGACCTTGGATTGTGGGCTCCTTGGAGGGTAGGGACCGATGTGAGTGTGTGATATATGTGTGGAGCGCTGTGTAAATTGACGGTGCTATATGGGTACCATAAATAATAATAGATGAGCATATTAATGAGACACAATGTACAGGGATAGGGACAATTGTAGATACTCACTCAGGTTGAACTGGATGGACTGGTGTCTTTATTCAACCTTACCAACTATGTAACTATGGAAGGAAGATGTACGCTTCATGGAAGAGGGGACAGCGGTGACATCACAGGCTCCTGTGTCAGGTAAGTGACACATAATGGTTTACCTTTGCAGGGAAACGAAGAGGAAGTAAAACCCATCAGGGTTTACTTCCTCTTTCAGGGAAGCCTATCTCACCTCCACCTAAAAAATGTACTTTTCATTCTTTAGCCCATCCCTCACAGTTGTATGTACCACTTGTCACTCTCCATTAGATTTGTAAACTCTCATGAGCAGGTGCCTTCTAAACCTTATGTATTGTAACTGTACTGTCTGCCCTTTATATGGTTAAGCGCTGTGCAAGATGTTGGTGCTATATAAACCCTGTATTATAATAATAATGTAGACAGGATTGCCTGAAAAGAGACTGGAGAAGAAAAAACAATGGAACAGTATTTTCCAAAAGAAAACACTGCAACCATTTAGTAAACAATGTCATCCAGTTCGAGTTTACATCTACTTTAAAAGGGGTTGTAAACCCTTTTGTGTGACATTTAGCTATAGGTAAGCCTAGAATAAGGCTTACCTATAGGTAGTGGAAATATCTCATAAACGTACGCCGTTTAGGAGATATTTCACTTGTAGTGTGCCGATGTCATCATCGGCGCATGCACTGTGAAGAAACAGACCACCGTACCATTTCTTCCCCCAGCGTGTGCCGTGACTGATGGCTCCTGCGCGAATGCGCGATGTCACACGGCTCCGGCCAGTCACAGGGCCGGAGTCTGCAGCCCCAGAAGGAAGAAGGGCGAAGATGGATGTGGCCTGCACAGGAGACAGCGCGGCTTCGTTTGCAGGCAAGTGTCATATAATGGGCTAGTATGCGATGCATGCTAGCCCATTATGCTTTTAATTTGCAGGCCTTGCGGGGAGCAAAAGAGGACATAAAGCCCATCGGGGTTTACTTCCTCTTTAATTTGCTTTCATTTAAATTAAGGATTCAAGAATAAGTAATAGAATAGAATCTCTTGTGCCAGTACTTATACGACTGAGAAAGCTCTAGATGCAGTGGGTTTCACTGACCCCAAGCATACATATTTAAAAGAAGACGTACACGTAGAGGTCTTAAAGGTTGGCTGCCTTAATTTATAGCTTCTCCGTTAACATCAACATGATGAATTCCCTTTAAAACAGTTTATATTTGCCACTGAACTTCAAAATTCTTTGCAATACGCCTGTATGTATTAAGAATAACCTGTCTGCAATAATTAGGTATTTTTGTAATTTCTTACGAAAATGCATGAAAATTATTGGATTAAAAAAGTAAAACTGTTTAAAAACCCATACACCTAGTGATGTGATTACCTCTTGGCTTGGTCCTGATAGGCTATCTTCAGTTAGAAGTCCATCCACAATACAATATCCAAATGATACTTTAGTAGGGTTCTAGAAAAGCTTCAATGTAAGATGCAGGTATGGTGCTAATAGACACATGCACTTTGGTTAAAAAGGATACAATTATCTCTCTACTTTCAGGTGACACTCCCTCTGCCCTTTGCCCAGGACATACACTCATAGGTCTTTGCATAATCGAGCAAAAGGCAATTATACCTAAGCAGATAATACATGTTACTGTTCACAGCACCATCAGCCCTGCGTGGTCATATGTGACTTCATTTGTACCTCATGTGTTGGCCAATTCTCAACCTTTAATTCCATTTAAACAATAATATATGGGTGTGAGCAACTCAGCTGTGGTATTTTATGTGATACATCATCCTGGCAACGCTTGTGTGATCCGTAAGCAAGTGCTCAGAAACTTTTTACGATCACTGTTATTTGTTAAATATTAACTCTGGATTATGCCTGATTAGTGAAAGAATGTAAATGTATCGACAGCAACATTTGTTAATACATACCCAAAGTTAAAGAGTAACTCTACTTTTGTTGAGGGCAACAATCCCCTCTGTACATCACTGGGATTTTAACAAACTTGTTTCTGCTCTGAATAAAAAGTTGTTTGTTGTCTGCAAATTGAATCTGAATGGGAGTTACTTTTTTCATTATTAATCAGCTAATGCACTTACAGTATTCTAATGAGGAAAATGCAGGGTCAGCATCCCTTTAGAAGTGATTAACCCTTTGGAAGTATCTCACTAAAAATGACATTTTTATTGTTGAGGATGCCTATAATCTGACTTATATAGTTATACTTACTTATATAGTACAGACTTCTTGGAAAATCAACCAGCCAAACACACCAGTAGGAAATTACATTTCTGTGAGTGTTTTTTCACCAATGGATGGTGTACCGAATGCCGCCACCAGGTTGCCAAATTGCATTGAATTCTAAGAAAATTACAGTGATGCAGATTGAAAAGGAAAGGCATTTTTTTTTAATAACAATTTTTTAATAACATTCAATTACAACATGGCTTTTATAGCTATATATATATTTTTTTTTTATTTGCTATTTTTTTTCCAACGAAAGTGAAGTTACCATTAAGCCTGACTTTTCAATAATATCTAGGATAGGACGAATCTGACAAATATTTACCAGATAAGTCAAAATGATCCTTATTTATCTATATGCGCCTGTTCTTGTGTATCATTATAAAAAAATGTTCTTTGGTCATGACATTTCAAATAAAAGGCAAAGAGCAATAGAGGCAAAAAGATAAGACCTTACTAATTAAGTTGCATGACGTATTTATGATAAGCCTAGATGCAGGGAAGGTTATGCTTATTTACATAATACCTAGGAGAAAATTTAAAGCTGAACTGAAGGCAAATAGCTTAGCAAAAAACAAAACAAAACACATGTGTAAAATGTATTTTAACGGGTTTGTCAGTCACTTTTGTGATTTATACTCCTTTGCCAGACAGCACAGGTAGGTGGGTAACACCTTTTTTTGTGATAGTTGAGGAATAGCGTAATGTCACTGCCCCCACAGCATGTTAATTGGCCAAGGAAGGAGACACAACCCACCGATAAATCAACATCTCTGCTCTCTCCTCCTGTCAGCATGTTCCTACTCAGGTCATGTACGTGGTTGGCTTCTGATGCCATCTCTCCCAGTCTAAGTGTTGCTGTGCAGAGAATGAGATTTTAAACCTGATATCCAGGCAAATTGATTTACCTATATACTACTTGTATGTAGAGAAACATATAATTATTTTAAAAGCATACATAGCTGCACTAAATTTTTTTTTTTTCTGTCTGGAGGTCAGCTTTAGAAACTTGCTTACCCACTTGCTGACCAGCCACCGTCATTATACAGTGGCAGGTCGGCTCTTCTGCGCGAATCGCCGTAGCTGTATCGTGGCTAGCGCAGGCAGGCTTGCGCCGCCGGTGCACTTTTGCATCCGCTGCATGCTGCGGGAGCGTGCCTGCGGGTTGGGCCGACTATGTCCGCCGGTGACCCAGGATCGCCTAGTATAGAGGCAGAACGGGGTTTTGCCAGTGTAAACAAGGGGATCCCCGTTCTGCCAGATGACATGTCAGAGATCTTCTATTCCCAGTGATCGGGAACAGTGATCTCTGTCATGTCACTGGCAGCCCATCCCCCCTACAGTTAGAACACATCCAGGGAACACACTTAACCCCTTGATCGCCCCCTAGTGTTAACCCCTTCCCTGCCAGTGTCATTTTTACATTGATCAGCGCCTTTTTATAGCACTGATCAATGTAATAATGTCACTTGGTCCCCAAAAAGTGTCATTTGGGGTCAGATTTGTCTGCCGCAATGTCGCAGTCTCGTTAAAAATCGCAGATCGTCGCCATTACTAGTAAAAATAATAAATAAAAGTCCCTAAACCTATCCCATAGTTTGACGAGACGAGATAACTTTTGCACAAACCAGTCAATATACGCTTATTGCCATTTTTTTTTTTTTTTTTTAACCAAAAATATGTAGAAGAATATATCGGCCTAAACTGATGAAAAAACAAATGGCCCCTGCCCCCACCTATAACTGGCCTTCACAGCAAGGAGCACATGGAAGGGCTATCACATGAAAGACAAAAACAGAACATTCCATAGCTCAACTCACCAACCAGTCTGCCAACTGACCAAATTAACCTGTCCAACAGTCTGCGTTAAAAACAGGGGTTTAGTTAGCACGCATTTGTGTCCAGTGTGATCCTGTTCCTTTAAGGGGGATTGGGCTGCCTCCAGGCCCACCTGCCCCTCATCTATCCATTTAATGCATGTGCACCCATTGTGGAGACGCTTATAAATTCAGTAGCGATAGGACTGCAAGCATACATTGGGTGCCGTGAAGAGGCCTTGCAGCTTATGCATGCGTTTGCAAATGCGTGCTAACTAAACCCTTGTTTTTAACGCAGACTGTTGGACAGGTTAATTTGGTCAGTTGGCAGACTGGTTGGTGAGTTGAGCTATGGAATGTTCTGTTTTTGTCTTTAAACTGATGAATAAATGTGTTTTATTTTTTGGATATGTATTATAGCAAAAAGTTGAAAAAAAAATGTTTGTTTATTTTTCAAAATTGTCGCTCTTTGTTTATAGCGCAAAAAAATAAAAACTGCAGAGGTGATCAAATACCATCAAAAGAAAGCTCTATTTGTGGGGAAAAAAGGACGTCAACTTTGTTTGGGTACAGCGTCGCACGGCCGCGCAATTGTCAGTTAAATCGATGCAGTGCTGTTTCGCAAAAAATGGCCTGGTCATTAAGGTGGCAAATCCTTCCACTCCTTAAAGTGTTCTAAACCCAGTAATATGAAAATAGACCATCCATCCCCCCCCCCCTCCTCCCCACAGTGCCCACAGCTTATAAATCTTCTTTTTACATTAAAATACTGCCATTATATACCTTTTTGGCTGATCTGTATACCACGGTTACATGATAAACTGCACAGTTTGTCCAGTGCTGAGAGTTCAAGTAGGAGGAGATTTCCACTACAGCCTGTATACATGCCCACATGTGTGGTGTCAATATCATGTGACCTGGCTAGCTCTGAGAACAAGTAAATGTTTTCTCCAGCATAAAAGACACAACTGAGCATGTGCAGGTCGGCTACCCTTTTTGTGTTAGCTGGCCTTCCCCAGATAGACAGTGCAGGGGGGGGGGGGGGCGGATCTGTGCATACAGGATAAAGCAGCATTTTTATACAATGCAGGGGATTAAGCCCTTAAATTCCACAATGAGTATAACAAGCATGCTATGCTGCATATACAGACTGATTTAACTGTTGTGGGTTTAGGAACACTTTAAGTGGTTAATATATGAGCATCTACTTGCAGTTTTAATGACCAGTTCCTAAAAAAAAAAAAAAAAAGATCTAAAGTCACTGCATACACTTACCTTTTAAAACATCAGCATTGTGATAGCAAAGGATAGCTATTTTTGACCATTCGGTATAGTTACTTGAAAAACTTCCTTTCATGCTGTGAATGCTGCCTTTCTGCTGACCATCTTTTTCCACAACTTCCTGGATTCTGTACCAAAAAAGTGGCAACTATCCCAACCTATAATTAGTAGGGATGAGCCGAACACCCCCCGGTTTGGTTTGCATCAGAACATGCGAACAGGCAAAAAATTTGTTCGAACGCGCGAACACCGTTAAAGTCTATGGGACATGAACATGAATAATCACAAGTGCTAATTTTAAAGGCTTATATGCAAGTTATTGTCATAAAAAGTGTTTGGGGACCTGGGTCCTTCCCCAGGAGACATGTATCAATGCAAAAAGAAGTTTTAAAAACGGACGTTTTTTCGGGAGCAGTGATTTTAATAATGCTTAAAGCACAACAATAAAAGTGTAATATTCCTTTAAATTTTGTACCTGGGCGTGTTTATAGTATGCCTGTACAGGCGCACATGTTTCCCGTGTTTAGAACAGTCTGACAGCAAAATGACATTTCAAAGAGGAAAAAAAGTCATTTAAAACTACTTGCGGCTATAATGAATTGTCGGTCCGACAATACACATAAAAGTTCATTGATAAAAACAGCATGGGATTTCCCCACAGGGGAACCCCGAACCAAAATAAAAAAAATGCGTGGGGGTCCCCCTAAATTCCATACCAGGCCCTTATCCAAGCACGCAACCTGGCAGGCCACAGGAAAAGAGGGGGGGATTATAGAGCACCCCCCCTCCTGAACCGTACCCGGCCACATGCCCTCAACATTGGGAGGGTGCTTTGAGGTAGCCCCCCAAAGCACCTTGTCCCCATGTTGATGGGGAGAAGGGCCTCATCCCCACAACCCTTGCCCGGTGGTTGTGGGGGTCTGCGGGGGGCTTATCGGAATCTGGGAGCCCCCTTTAACAAGGGGACCCCCAGATCCCTGCCCCCCTCTGTGTGAATTGGTAATGGGGTACAAATGTACCCCTACCATTTCACAAAAAAGTGTCAAAAAGGTTAACCACAAGAGACAGTTTTTGACAAGTCCTTTATTAATTTCTTTTTCTTTCGTCTCTCTTCTTTTTCTTCTCTCTTCTTTTTCTTCTCTCCGCTTCTTCTGACATTTCTTATATAATGGAGGGCGGGGCACGGGGGAATTTACGGGACTTCACTGTGGCATTTCCCGTGTTGTTAGAGGGGGCGGAGTCACCCGGTTACGTAAGTTGTTAAGGACGTGGCGGCTGGCTCCCCAGCACCCCGTTTAGCAACCAGCTATATACCGTGTTAAAATAAGAACCGCAAAACACATCAAAAATTGCATCACAAACGCAACAGTTGCATTTCTGGTCCGGTTCCATTGAAATCTATTAACCGCAAATCGTGGGAAAAAAGTCCCCTACTGTTTCCAAAAACGCACTGGCCGCAAAACTCATAGCTGTTAAATGGACTGTAGAGCGTTTCTGCAAACTACAAAATGCGCTAAAAACGCATAGGTGTGAACCTAGTCAGGGTCGGTTCACACTGGAGTGATACGGTAACCCTGCGAATCCAGTGTGGGTTCCCGCATCGCATACAACTCGTAGGTAGTTCACACTGCCATATGCGAACTGCTGCGAGTGTCAGTAGAAAGCTAAGAACACCCCCAAATCAGTTTGCATATCACAGTGCAAATTGAAAATTTAGACAGGAATTGGATCGCATGAGTGTGAACACCCATGCGATCAAATTCTGCTGCGGACCAAAAAAGGGTCCTGTGCGAGTTTGGTCCGAATGCAATGCAAATTCAGCCATACAATCTGTATGGCTGAGTTTGCACCACTCAGACATTGCATGTAATTTGCAGTGCGGGGCAAATCACATCCGATGTCGGAAAGCACAGCAGAGCAACCCTAAGGCCCCTTTCACACTTGTGCGACTTGTCCTGTGACTCCTGCATCCATAGACCTCAAGATTACACTGGCATTGCTTAAAATAACATTAAATTTGCTGGAAAAAGCACTGCAAAATCGCGGGACTTTCAGGTCACACAAGTGTGAAAGGGGCCTTATGGACCTCAAGTTGCATGAAAAGTCGCCCAAGTGTGAAAGAAACCTAATGAGATTCATTGATAACACCTTTGAATTAGGCCCCATTTGCGCTTGTGCGACCAATGCCTGTGTAATCTTGTGGTATATGTACCTCAAGTCACATCAAAGTCAAACCAAAAGTAGTGCAGGGACGAATCTGACCCACTTGCAGGATGCACAAGTGAGAATAGTGCCCAATTCAAAGGTATTATCCATGAATCTCATTCACACTGCTGCGACCTGAAAGTCACACTATTTAGCTGCCACTTTGGTGCTGCAACTTTGCCCCAACTTCTGGGAATGCCTGTGTAATATTGCGCCCTATGTACCTATGTACCTCAAGTCACATGAAAGTCACACCAAAGTAGTACAGAGACTACTTTTGAGGTTGTTGCAACTTGAAGTAGCACAGATATGAATGCTTATCATTGAGAATCATGGGGTACAACTTGTCATGCAACTCGGAGGTCCAAATTTGCTGGAAAAGTTGCCCAAGTGTGAAACAAGTCATACTGTATATATTTTAATAGAAAGGAGCTCTCATTTATATTTGCATAGTCCTTACTGATTTACATCAGCAGAACAAATGCAAGAAGTGATGTGTGCACATGGGACAGAAGCAAATGTGTGATGATGCCAAATAAACAAATCAATGAACCCAACCCACACCAAATCTAACTATTACATCCACCCCACATTGAGTAAGCACAAGTACATATCCTACACTTACCCGGCAAATGAGCAGCACCTCCTCTTTGCTAAAGAGGGACTTTGCCATGTCCACCTAGATGGAGATTCTGACCAGCACAGGAACTTCCGAGTGATTACAATGACTCATTTCCAGGTCCGAAGGTGAAAACACTCTTTTGATCGCAGCTGCGAATATTTGATCGCAACTACGATTTAGAATTTTTTTGATTTTTGTTTATTTGCAGATATGCGAATCTGTATTTCTACATATAACGATATTTGAAGGCAAACTAAAGGGAGTTTGCTAAGAAATGGTGTCCCTGGGATTGCAGCAGGTGAATTACCAAGACAAAGGACCAGTTTGAGCCCTGGTTCACAACTGTCAGCTGAACTCACACGATTTCTACTTTTGGTGGTGGTGGGGGGGGATTATGATGTGGGATTGTTTTTCAGGGGTTGGGCTTGGCCTTTTAGTTCCAGTGAGGGGAACTCTTAAGGCATCAGCATACCAAGACATTTTGGACAATTTCATTCTCCCAACTTTGTGGGAACAGTTGGGGGATGGCCCCTTCCTGTTCTAACATGACTGCATGCCAGTACACAAAGCAAGGCCCATAAAGACATGGATGATAGAGTTTTGGGTGGAGGAACTTGACTGGCCTGCACATAGTCCTGACCTCAACCCGATAGAACACCTTTGGCTAAATTAGAGCATAGACTGCGAGTCAGGCCTTCTCATCCAACATCAGTGCCTGGCTTCACAAATGTGCTTTTGGAAGAACTTGTCAAACATTCCCATAGACCTTGTGGACAGCCTTCCCAGAAGCTGTTATAGCTGCAAAGGATGGGCCAAATCAAATTTTAACCCTACAGACTAAGACTAGGCTGCCATTAAAGTTCATGTGTGTGTGTAAAGGCGGGCATCCCAATACTTTTGTCTAGATAGTGTATATGGTTATGTTTAACAACATAGGGAGAGGTGACAACTTCTTTGGACATATAGGTGGTGAAATTACACTACTCAAGAGTTATTCTTCTTGATTTATTCTGTGATATTTGGTGGTCCTTGGTGGGTGAGTGTAGAATAGTGATGTTACCCTCTAAATTTTGGGAATTACATTTTGATTTCTGATGTTGGTACACATATCACATTTTGTGGGCTCAAATTACGATTATTTGAAAATAATAAAAAACACAAAAAAATGTGACTCATTTTAAATTTGCATCAGCAATGGTATTGTTTGTGGTTTGTAAAGACACCTGTGTGAGTTTGGGTAAAGATGTTTGCGAGATGGAGAGTAACAAGTGAAAGTGACAAAAATATATTTTACCAAAACATGAAAACATTCCATATTCTAGCATTCTTAAAAACAAAATAAATTAAGTAAAAGCAACATTGTTTCAAAGACAGTTTATTTGAGAAAGATACATTTTATCTCAACAAGAAAAGTATTTATTTTGGGAAGTTAAAATTGTACTATTAGAATCAATGTCTAAAACTTGCATTGGGCTACACAATTTTCACTCTCAAAAAACGCTCTTTAACCCAGCGCTCATTTTGGTATTTACTATGGCTCAATGTAAAAAAGCCATGGGAGCTAAAATGAGAGTAGTTTGCAGGTCTGAGCATGCTAAGTTTTGTTGGCATCTAGTTGTACAGAGACGGGGAATTTACCTCTTCTCAGCCTTAAGCCCGGGTTCACACCTATGCGAATTAGATGCGGCTTACACCGCATCTAATTCGCAGGACATTTTAAAATACATTCATATGAATGCATCTGGTTCACATATGTGCGTTGCATTCGCACTGCGCATTGCACAAAAAACGTGTGCGTTTTTTGGGCATTGCGGTGCGAACTACAAGCCTATTATCTCCTATGGGAACGCATCTGATTCGCAGATGCATTGCGTTCTGAACAAGGATTTTCTCTTTCTCCTCACTACACCTCCCCCTCTCCCCCCCCCCCTCCCTCCCCCTCTCCCTGCTCTCTAATCCTGAGCAAAAACGCAATGAATCCGTTGAACAGGAGATTGTTAACTCCCCAGTGAAACCTGAGCTTCAATTCGCACCGCACATGTGTGAAACCAGGCTAAAAGATATTTCAGTGTAAAAATCATTTTTTCACACAGTTTAAAAGCAGATTATCTTTAAATAATATACAGCATATTTCTGTATCATTTAGGCAATTATATCAGGCTCTAAACTTTATTTCCATGTGCACTACTCCAGGTTTTAGCAGAGTAAGGGTTTGGGCACTATTTGTTTTCAGGGAACTATAGTAAATTAGAGTTTGGGAGTATTTTTTTTACCAGCGCTGTAGGGAATATCGTTTTAGCGCTAATTAGCTTGATTATCTTTAATTAGTGCCGCGGCGATATAGTAAATGACCCCCAAGGTATTGCCTACTTACCACTTACTTTAACCCCTTGGACCCTGCGCAAGCAACCCCATTCACTTGAATAGGTCACGATCGGTGGGCGTACAGGGGGTATGTAAATAAAGTGAAACAATTAGCGCTACCTGGTATCCTAAAACACAAACAAACTAAATCAGTGACATGTATACTAAAACACATACATCTCAATAATATTAGTGTAATGTTAATGAATAATGATAATTAAATATTGGGATATTGGGAATTACAGACCAGTTAGCCTAACATCAATAGTATGTAAACTCTTGGAGGGGATGATAAGGGACTATATACAAGATTTTAGTAATAAGGATGATATCATTAGCAGTAATCAGCATGGATTCATGAAGAATCGTTCTTGCCAAACCAATCTATTAACCTTCTATGAGGAGGTGAGTTGCCATCTAGATAAAGGAAGGCCCGTAGACGTGGTGTATCTGGATTTTGCGAAAGCATTTGACACAGTTCCCCATAAACGTTTACTGTACAAAATAAGGTGCGTTGGCATGGACCATAGGGTGAGTACATGGATTGAAAACTGGCTACAAGGGCGTGTTCAGAGGGTGGTGATAAATGGGGAGTACTCAGAATGGTCAGGGGTGGGTAGTGGGGTTCCCCAGGGTTCTGTGCTGGGACCAATCCTATTTAATTTGTTCATAAACGACCTGGAGGATGGGATAAACAGTTCAATCTCTGTATTTGCAGACGATACTAAGCTAAGCAGGGCAATAACTTCTCCGCAGGATGTGGAAATCTTGCAAAAAGACCTGAACAAATTAATGGGGTGGGCGACTACATGGCAAATGAGGTTCAATGTAGAAAAATGTAAAATAATGCATTTGGGTGGCAAAAATATGAATGCAATCTATACACTGGGGGGAGAACCTCTGGGGGAATCTAGGATGGAAAAGGACCTGGGGGTCCTAGTAGATGATAGGCTCAGCAATGGCATGCAATGCCAAGCTGCTGCTAATAAAGCAAACACAATATTGGCATGCATTAAAAGGGGGATCAACTGCAGAGATAAAACGATAATTCTCCCGCTCTACAAGACTCTGGTCCGGCCGCACCTGGAGTATGCTGTCCAGTTCTGGGCACCAGTCCTCAGGAGGGACGTACTGGAAATGGAGCGAGTACAAAGAATGGCAACAAAGCTAATAAAGGGTCTGGAGGATCTTAGTTATGAGGAAAGGTTGCGAGCACTGAACTTATTCTCTCTGGAGAAGAGATGCTTGAGAGGGGATATGATTTCAATTTACAAATACTGTACTGGTGACCCCACAATAGGGATAAAACTTTTTCGCAGAAGAGAGTTTAATAAGACTCGTGGCCACTCATTACAATTAGAAGAAAAGAGGTTTAACCTTAAACTACGTAGAGGGTTCTTTACTGTAAGAGCGGCAAGGATGTGGAATTCCCTTCCACAGGCGGTGGTCTCAGCGGGGAGCATTGATAGCTTCAAGAAACTATTAGATAATCACCTGAATGACCGCAACATACAGGGATATGTAATGTAATACTGACATATAATCACACACATAGGTTGGACTTGATGGACCTGTGTCTTTTTTCAACCTCACCTACTATGTAACTATGTAACTATGTAACTATGTAAATATGAAATATAGAAATATAAAATAGCTGCTGTACACCTATCAGTGATTCACTACACCAAACAAATTGAAAATTGCATATATAAATGGTGCAGCGCTATTCTCATAAAATCCACTCCACTGTGCATACAATGTATCACACTAAAAGAATCTGTGATTTTATAAAACAAAAATGGAACAGTACAATAAAATAAACATATAATCAAAGCCTTTTGTAATGTGTATTAATCTACCTCTGTGCTCCTCAACAATCTTCTCATATAAAGCAAGCGTTTCTACCACCAGGTGAATTGTGCTCTCACCTCACCCCTATTAATCACAGGCTTTTCTTTCTTACAACTCCAGCCAATCCCCCAGGGATAGATATCTTCTCTCTTATCTTTGGATATGGTTCTCCTCTCTTAAAAGCTTTTCACATGGACCACATGAAATAGAAAGGCAACTGCATAGTGCTCTCTGTATAAATCATTTATTAAAATATCCCCATGAATTTGCACTTACAAGAAGTTAAATAAAAAACAGCATTTCTTAATATCTCGCTCGTGAGCTCACCACACTATTCAGGCTCTCAGTGATCACATAAGGATTCAGGGCTGAGCTCCACCCTCCTATACACGTGTCACCAATAGGATAGCTTCTTCAGTAGGATGGGCAGTAGGGGGTATGATTCCTGCCACAGTAGTGAAGTAAAGCATTGCAGCCATGGCATGTGTACACCCCCCCCCCCCCCTTCCGCCATTGCCTTTGCAGCTAAAGGGGGTAGTGAACGAGTGCTGGTAAAATTGCGGCCCTAATAGTGCAGCCAGTCACAGTTCTCCTGATTTGCCATTTTACTGGACCAATCCTTTACCCATATTATAGCAATGTCTAAAGTCCCATCTATCCTCTGTGGACAACTACACTCCTGGAATCACAGAAACTCTTTCTCTCCCTCATCACTTGTATAGAGGTGACCATTACAGTACATTGGTTTGGATACAGTAGGTTGATTTGTGTGATACACAAGATATGATGTCTGGTACATAATCAGTCCAGGCACTGCAAAAGTCTCACATATGTGGTATTGCCAAACTCAGAGTCAGAAGGGGTAGCACAATGTGTTGTGGGTTGTAATTCTAATGCCCCATACACACGGTCGGATTTTCCGATGGAAAATGTCCGATCGGAGCATGTTGTCGGAAATTCCGACCGTGTGTGGGCTCCATCGGACATTTTCCATCGGATTTTCCGACACACAAAGTTGGAGAGCAGGAGATAAAATTTTCCGACAACAAAATCCGTTGTCGGAAATTCCGATCGTGTGTACACAAATCCGACGGACAAAGTGCCACGCATGCTCAGAATAAATAAAGAGATGAAAGCTATTGGCCACTGCCCCGTTTATAGTCCCGACGTACGTGTTTTACGTCACCGCGTTCAGAATGATCGGATTTTCCGACAACTTTGTGTGACTGTGTGTATGCAAGACAAGTTTGAGCCAACATCCGTCGGAAAAAAATCCATGGATTTTGTTTTCGGAATGTCCGAACAAAATCCGACCGTGTGTACGCCCTATAAGTATGCCTATGTTGTATGTGGGAAATATCTCATTAGACAACTTTGAGTAAAAAAAAAAAAAAAAAAAAATATAAATATATATATATATATATATATATATATATATATATATATATATATATATATATATATATATATATATATATATATATATATATATATATATATATATATATATATATATATATATATATATATATATATATATATATATATATTTTCAGTCTTCAAAAGACTCACCGTGCCTTTTAGATAATTCCTTGGAGTGTTTGCTTTAAAAAATCATTTTATGGGTGTTTCATTTTATTGGTGTTTTGGTTGTCCTGGTGCTCCAGGGCCTCAAACATTGTGATAGGTAGTAAGTAGCGATGAGCTTCGTGTTCGAGTCGAACCCATGTTCGACTCGAACATCGTCTGTTCGCCCGTTTGCCAAATTGCAAACGATATGGGCCATTCGCTCTAAATTCGTGTGGCGCGTCACGGCCCATAATTCACTGCGGCATCACAGTGCATTGCTGGCTGATGATTGGCCAAGCATGCACTATGACCCGCATGCTTGGCCAATCACAGCGCCGTCTGTAGAGAGAGCTGTAATTGGCCAAAGCCGGGGTGGCTTTGGCCAATTATGGCTCAGGGGGTTTAGTACACGCCCAACACTATATAAGGCCGCCTGCACGGTGGCCCTGTGTAGTGTGTTCCGGCGTTCAGAGAGAGAGAGAGAGAGAG